>NC_137041.1:10743250-11025750 GCF_032717465.1 Coenobita brevimanus
GTCGCTATGGTCACTCCCTGGTGGCGGTGAGCATTGATCATTGGCTCCCACTGAAAAAAAGAAAAAAACGAAAAAATAAAAAAAATATCTATACAGGATGGTCCGTAAATAGCGCCCCACAAGACTCTCATGTGGCAGTATCTTTTGTGCTTCGGGGACGGCTCATGCGGCTGGTGTGGGCGCGGTTGTGGCAGTGAGAGCAGGAAATGGATAAGTGATGCAGGTTAGATAATGATAAAACCGACTTCGGCCTGCATTCAAGAGCTCTTATTCTCGTCTGTGAAGGAAGCTCCCTAACACCTCTTCCTTAGCGATTTACATTTGGCAATAGCTGGTTAATATCCTTTTGTACATAGTCTGTGTAGAGTATGGCGATATTAGGGGGATTCATGCATCCCACAAGAGGACAGTCATGTGTAATGAATAAAATAAGTCACTAAAGAAAAGGTGTTAGGGAGAATACGACCCTAGGTTGCACCGGTGGCTTCGTAGCACGCATTCCTTAGCGATTTATTCTGTTCATTACATTTCAGTATCTTTGTGTATTTTTCTGATGCAGTCTATATAAATACTGAAAAATATATAAATAGAATACAAGGGAACGTTAAGGTGTAACGCGCTAAATAAATCGCTCAGGAAGAGGTGCTAAACTGATCCTTAAATCTACCCACGCAATCCCTATTTTGAAACAGGTGGAGGATCCGTTTGAAGCCCCTCACATTCCCGCCATCTTTCCTCAGTGACTTAAACAATTAACTGCTTCACTCCTACGCATTGTTATTAATCTGGAATAAATCGGTAAAGAAAACGTGCAACAAAGCCTCCTATACCACTTAGGAAATTAATTTACCCACGCGATCCCAATTTTGAGACAGTTGGAGGATCCGTTCAGAGCCCCTCTCATGCCCGCCATCCTACCACAGTGACTCCCAAACACACACTGATTCTCACCTGCGCACATTTATTTTCATTAATTTTGACATATCATGAATCAGGAAGCACCCTGATTCAATATTTTAATTAGTATGATGCGGGGAAAGGTGAATGATCAAAGAGAATTATAAAGTCATAGCACATCATTTTTACTCTAACGTGGCCCAGATTTTCGCCCAGTTGTAGCTTATATCACGCAGTTCAGTGGCAAAGACACACGACCCTCAACTCCCTTCCTACCTCCTGTTAGTATCACAAATGGAATTAACAAGAATAACTCAAACGCTACTTGCAGTCATATACGTGGATTTTTATTGCAGTTCATATAAAGGATAATTAGTAGTAGTAGTAGTAGTAGTAATAGTTGTTGTAGTCACAGGTACAATACGTCTGAAACGCGAACCCCGTGGACTGCAGGCTTGACTTGATCTTCTGCAGTTCATCCTCCTCCTCTCGGGTGATTGGGAAGTCGATGAGTGACGTTTTTATAATCAGGCAGTTGAATAATTTGGCTACATCGGTGTCACCACATGAAGGCGTCCCTCTTCAGCACTGTACATGGCAAGCAACATCACAGTACGGAAAAATGCGTGAATTAATCTTCATCTACTTTTTGCCAATTGTATTCACCGTTTTTTTTTTTTTTTTTGTGAGAAAGAAGGAACCAAAGGTCACGAGCCGGCAATAACTGTTCCCTCCAAGGAAAAACAAAATACAAGGGAGAGCCAAATTTAAGATCCGATCATTTCGAGATACCTGGACACACTGCGTTTGAAAGACTGGAGATCATAGAAAGCAGGAAATACAGACAGAGAGAGACAGTTCCAGGGTTGACCTGTTGCATAAATGAAGGACTGGGAATAACGGTTAACTCTTGCATTAGAGAGTTGGACAGAGAAGGGATGAGAGTTTGCTGCTAGACGGGTGCTACGCATCCATCATAGAGGTGGAGGAATGCATGCAGGCAGTTCAGAGGAGCAGTAATCACTGAAGTAGCGATAGAAAAGAGATAAAGATGCAACAGTGCTGCAAAGAGACAAAGGTTGAAGGGAGTCAGTAAGAGGAGAAGAGTTAATGAGACGAAATGCATTTGACTCCAGCCTATTGAGAAGAGCTGTATGTTGGGAACCTCCCCACACATGAGAGTTGTACTCCACAAAGGGGTGGATAAAACCCTTGTATAGAGTCAACAATTGTGCAGGGGTAAAGAAGGAACGGAGTCGGTTTAGCACACCTAATCTCTTGGAAGCAGATTTAACAAGAGATGTAATATGATCTTTCCAAGACAAGTTCCGAGTGAATGAAACCCCAAGCATGTTCAAGGATGATCCAGGATTAAACTGAATATATTAAACATTAGTGAGTACACCTGTGGAAGATTTTGTCGGGTTGATTGGTGTAAGAACTGAGTCTTTGATGCATTAAAAGCAAGATTATTTTTATTCCAGCCAGAGATACGAACCAAGTCAGACATTAGGTGTGCCATAGCCTCATCCCTTGTTTGTTGAAGTAACTGCTGAGATGGGCGTTGCGGGAACCAAATGGAAAGAAGGGTGGAGTCATCAGTGTATGAGTGAATAGGGTTAGATGTACAGCTTAGGTCACTGATGAATAAAAGGAAGAGAGTTGGTGATAGGACAGAGCCCTGAGGAACATCACTGTTGATAGATCTAGGAGAAGAACGATGGCCGTCTACAACAGCAGCTATAGAAAGACCAGAAAGGAAGCTAGAGATGAAGGCACAGATAGAAGGATAGAAACTGTAAGAGGGCAGTTTGGAAATTAAAGATTTATGCCAGACTCGATCGAAAGCCTTTGAGATATCAAGTGCAATGGCAAAGCTTTCGCCAAAGTCGCGAAAGGAGGATGACCAGGAGTCTGAAAGGTAGGTGAGAAGATCGCCAGTGGAGCGTCCCTGACGGAACCCATACTGACGATCAGAAAGAAGGTTGTGATAGGAAAGATGCTTTAAAATTTTTCTCCTAAGAATTGACTCAAAAACTTTTGAGACACAGGATGTTAAAGCAATTGGACGATAGTTAGAGGGTTGGGAATGGTCACCCTTCTTTGGGAATGGCTGAATGAGAGCAAACTTCCAGCAAGAAGGAAAGATACAAGTTGTCAGACAAAGGCAAAAGAGTTTGCTTAGGCAGGGTGTAAGCACAGAAGCGCAGTTCTTGAGAACAACAGGAGGGACTCCATCAGGCCCATATGCCTTGTTAGTACTGAGGCCTGTGATGGCATAAAATACATCAACTAAAGAAATTTTAATGTCAGCCATGAGGAAGTCAGAAGGGGGAAGTGATGGAGGAACAGTACTGGAATTGTCTAAGGTGGAATTGGAGGAGAAAGTCTGAGCAAAGAGATCTGCTTTATCAGTAGAAGAAATAGCTACAGAGCCATCAGAATAGAAAAGAGGAGGGAAGGATGATGAGGTAAAGTTGTTAGAAAGGTTTTTGGCAAGGTGCCAGAAGGAGCGGGAAGAATTCGAGTTGGAGAGTTGAGAGCATTAAGTACAGATGAAATTATTTTTGGCAGAGCGAAGAACAGACTTCGCACGATTCCGGGCAGAAACGTAAAGATGATGTGATTCAGGGATGGGTTGGCTCTGGTACCTTTTATAGGCCCTCTCCTTGTTGTGGACAGCATTAGAACAAGCATGATTAAACCAAGGCTTTCTTGCATTAGTCAAAGGAAATGAGAAAGAAATGTATGCTTCTGTGCTCGAGAGAATAACCTCCATAATGCGCAAGGCACACTCAGATGGCTCCCAGCCATGGAAACAATTACCATTCTAGGGAAAATCAAAGAAGGACTGCCTCCAAATCCGCAGCTCCAAAGCACCACAGATGACGTTTCTTTGGAGGGTCCACAGGCCGTACCGGAGCAATAGGACTGGTTAAGGTGATTAGGTTTTGATTGGAGGAGCCCAACAGAGAGAAAAGATTAACAGTGTAAGCAGAAGGATTAGTTGTAGGGAAGAGGTCAAGTATGTTGGAGCTCTCTCCAAGGCGGTCAGGGATACAGGTAGGGTGCTGTACAAGCTGCTCTAGGTCATAAAGGATAGAAAAGGTGTAGGCTTGTTCACCAGGTGGATCAGTGAAAGGATAGGAGAGCCAAAGGTGGTGGTGAACATTGAAATCTCCTAGAATGGAGATTTCAGAGAAAGTAGAAAAGGATAGAGTGTGTTCCATTATAGAAGTAAGATAGTCAAAGAATTTTTGATAGTCAGTAGAATTAGGGGATAAGTAAACAGCACAGATATGTTTAGTCAGAGAATGACAGGAAGGCCGAAGCCAGAGTGTAGAGAATTCAGAAGAGTCGAGTTCAGGAACACGAGAACAAGATAAGTCGTTGAGTATATATACACAACAGCCACCTTTGGCTTTGAAATGAGTATAGAGAAAGTAGGAAGAAACAGAAAAGGGTCTGCTGTCAGTTGCCTCAGACAGCTGAGTCTCAGTTAGAAAAAGAAGGTGAGGTTTAGAGAAGGAGAGGTGGTGCTCAACAGAGCGAACGTTAGAGGAAAGGCCACAAATGTTGCAGAAATGAAGAAGAAGTGAGTCAGACAGTGGTTCCAGGCAGCTCGAGTCGTCACCGGGAGAGGGGCGGAAGGTTGGGGCATTTATGGTCCCCTCCCTGGGGACTCCGAGGCTATGTTTCCAATCCATGATTACTTTTTTTTTTTTTTTTGGAAAAGGAAGTGTAGTGTGTACTGTACATGTAGTTTGGTGTTGATAGTTAGAGAAACTTGTACTGGAGAGCATGCTGGCCTACTCTCTGTGTTACTGAGACACTGAAAAGGTTCAGCAAAGGGGGATGGTCGGGAACTAGTCCCGGGGGGTGATGAAAGGGGAGCTCCAGCTCTCCCTGTCATCAGCTTTCCATCCACCTTGGGAGTACTGCCCTGCTCGACTGGTGCTACAGTCTACCATCTTCGTGTGTTTGTATGTATTTATGTATGTATTTATATCTATCTATCCATCAACAGCCAGGCGCCTTAAGTTCGCTAGGAGTCTCCTCAAACAAAACATCTCCATGTCACTTTGTCCTCAACCAAAATTACGCATGTAAAAGTCTGACACAGAGCTGCTACATATTACCTACAAGTGATGCAGCTGACAGGGTAATGTAAATCGTGTTGGTGAATGAGCCTTAGCATTTAATATCTTTGCAAGTCCAACTATAGACGCTGTTGATACCCACCATTTCAATATACAATTATCTTCCCTTTAGACGTAATTGTTACATACCCTATTAATATATATCTTCCCTTTATCTGCAAGGTGAAATGGACACCCCCTCCTTCTCGATCATGACGGTAAATGTTCATCTGAGTTCTGATTGTCGCTATGTAAATTCTTGTAGTTCTCGGTACAGTGGTTCAAGCATCGTGGGAACTGGTATGTGTAAGTTACTGCTGTCAAAGTAGGTAACTACAGAAACTCTCCTTGCAATGGGCCTTTTGCTGGATAGGATTGTGGATAGAGTCACTGGGTGGGGCGGGGATGGACCAGGGATAGGATAGGATGGTACCAGAAAGAGGTTGGTGGATAGGCTGACCAGGTGCGTTGGGGTTGGACCGGCGATGGAATGGTGGATAGGGCCAGTGGGTATAGGACGGGGATATACCAGAGAATAGGATAGTGGGTAGGGTCACTGGGGAGGGGGCGCAGATGGACCAGGGATAGGAAATGAACCAGAGATAGGATGGGGTGGGGATGGACCAGTGGTGGGATGGTGGATTGAGTCACTAGGTGGAGCAGGGACGTGCCAGAGAAGCAACCACCTCCATCAGGAACACAATAGCAGCCACCGCCAGACCTGTGGAGGATTGAATACACTTACTGTTTATTAGAACACTCGATTAAAAGTCAAGATCACAGGGTACGGAGAGCTTAAACAAGTTTTGTCCAAGTTAGACCAAGCTTTGTGTCAGGGCTGAGGATAATACAGAAAATTTAACTATCCACTTTTGAAAATGATTGATTAAAGGTCAAGGTCACAGAGCAAGGTCAACTCATAGGTGTTAAAGGTCAGGTAAGAACAAAGGGATTCAATTTTGAGAACAATCAGTCAAAGGTCAAGGTCATAGGGCAACGTTAGAGTTCAATCCATGTGTGTGTGTGTGTGTGTGTGTGTGTGTGTGTGTGTGTGTGTGTGTGTGTGTGTGTGTGTGTGAAGAAAACAACTAATTTTAATTATATCGCCAAGGGAGAAGTGTTATCCTAGAAAACAACTAATTTTAATCATATCGCCAAGGGAGAAGTGTTATCCTCCTGTGCCATTTAAAAGACGGGGTAATTGTCAGGAGCACCCGCACCTGCGCCGTAGACAGAGAAGACGCCGTAGAAGTCCCCCAGGTCGAGTGGACGGAGGTTGGTGCCGAATCCTTGGCGTCTGAGGCAGTTGTCCAGCCCAATGAGGAAACGCCTGCTTAGGTGGTCGACCAGCCCGAATTCCTTGAGATTCCGGATGCTGTTCAGAGAGAAATGTGACGAAAGGCTGTATTTGGCAGTCTACTTTTTATTTTGTATGTAGTAAGGAAGTATCTCTCTAGCTTGATTTTGATTACGATGATGATGGTGATGATGATAGTGGTTGTGGTGGTGTGAGTACTCAGATTTTCTTCCCCAAATCTACATCTTCCATTAACTCACTCAGGCTTTTTATGCGCATTTTGTTCTAACGGGCTATTTTTCTTATTGGGGAATTTCGTGCACGTTAATTCAGCATGAAGTCTTCCATTATACATATAGATGAAAGATGGAGTTACGGTATACTTGACGTTGGTGCACATCGAACGTTTATGCATGGGAAGATGAGCAAGGCCACGTAAGAACGATGGGGGTGGGTGGGAAAGACTGAAAATGTATTTTGGGTGAGGTAAGCGAAACTACCAGGAGCCGGTAACATAACCTAACCCCTGAACACTAAGATGGTCAACAGCATGCCTCCTGAAACTTGCACTGGGTTGGTTCTTTAATAGTTATACACTCCTAAAAATCAAAACGCTTTTTAAACTCTTTCAACTCTCTTCTGACCTAAAATAAATGGTTTATGGTCATTACAATTCTCTCAGTTTCGAAATGCAATTCCTCTCATATACTCACACTTTCCATAACTTCACAATAAGTTTTTAATATAGGAAATAGTCAGACGGAGAATCTAAACTGAACTCTCCCCCAATAACAACTAGAACTCTTCGATAACTCACATAGGGTCTGTTCTATTCTGTGCATGAGGATTGAGTTCTTGGGGAAGGCGAAGGCAACGTTGGCAGCTGAGATAAATGGCTCCCTCGTGATGAAGTAGGGACACGTTCTGGTCTGTAATGATGAGACAGTGATATTAGCTTTAGAAACCCTTCACTGCGAGTGTCATGGGGTGGGCGCGAAAATACAGTAGAAAGACATTATCGTATGCAGAGGTTATAAGAGGCCCTGACGAGGAGTTTACACGTGGTGGCACTGTGCACCCAGGGTGGAGCAGCTGCACCGCCCACCCGGGAGTCAGACCTCCTCATATTTACCCGCATCTTGCCTTGCGAAGGACCCTGGTCCTATCGAGGTGAGGCACCGTCTATCACTAGGGGTCGCTGAATCCTTGCGCCGTGTATGTACTGTACCTTACCTGTAAAACGATCCCACGGAAGCAGTTGCTTACTTGTGATCGACGAGTCCACTCAAGCAGTCAGACCGGATTTAATCAACAGCAACAAAACAAGGTCAAGCGGAATTAATCACTGGAGTAGGTGTGTCTTGTTTTGAGATCCAGGGATGGGATTCCCTAAGAAATATACGACTCCACCTCGTAACGCAGATTTTGATTTGCAGGAAGAAGTGAGACATGAGAAAATCCTACATCTTGCCTTCCCACAGATATAGAAAATAGTTCATGATACTTCTCCTCTCGTGATTAAGACTTTGATTTTCAGGAAGAACTGGGACATGGACAATTTCTGTACCTTCCCTTCTTGCAAAAACAGAAAACAGTTGACGACTCTTCTCCTTTCGTGACTGAGATATTTTATTTGCAGGAAAAACTGTGGCATGGAAAATTTATACATTTTCCTTGTCCGTTCCCCGATAATAAATTGCAGTTACGACTGGTGAATGATTTTAAGTCTGTTAATGAGAACGGTACCTACCTACCTACCTACCTATCTACATCTATCTATCTAACTATATCTGTCTACCTACCTGCTCACCTGCCTACCCACCTACCTACCTGCCTTCCTACCTCCTTGCCAATTTACAATACTGGTCCATTGTTCTTTTTAACACTGTAGTTTAATTGGCTTCATTTGTTTTGTTTCACCAGCTACTCAGTGACTGTATTCAACTTATACAATCATTTGGAGGAGTCCATCATGCACTCACTAGACCGACAAGAAAAATGTTTTCCAGTAGACCATGAAACCATATACTACGCTGGGTGGTAACCATAGAACCAAGGGAGGGTGATGATTTAGTGGGTGAAGGTGCTCTAACCTAACTAAGCCGGTAGAGGTTTATATCCTAGGGGTGGTTGGAGTTCTTTCTCACATAATGCCATTTCAGGGACGAATGAGGTTATCACCCTCGTCTTACATGCATCCAAACCTGAAAGAAAGTGCAGATAATGGTTAAGCTGCATACGAAGAAAAAGTATTAATGACACTAGAGTTTTATACGAACGTGAAAAAAGGTGTTGTTAAGGGTAGAGTTGCAGGGAAACCTGAGAGGAAGTGCTGAAATGAACAAGCTAATTCACTGCGTACGTCTTAAGAAAAGTGTTTCTGATTAGTCGAAAATTAGAAAGTGTTGCTGTTAATAGAGTTGCAGAGAAACCTGAGATAAAGTGCAGATTCTTAAGGAAGTGCCTCTAATGACTGTACAGGAATGAAAATGTGTTGCAAGGGAGTCACATACGAACCCAAGAGAAAATGTCGAAGCTGATTAAATGACGGTACGAACCTGCGAGAAAGTGCTGCTAATCACGAAGATGCTCTGGATGCTGGCCATGACCCCGTACTTGCCCTGCGCCAGCTCTCTCATGCCCCGGGGAACGTCAATGTGTATCACAGGCTGTTTCCTCAAGCGACCTAGGTCTGTGTCCGAAGGGGCTACCTGGTGGGGTAGGGTAGGGGGTGTTGTTTTGCCCTTATAACCATACCTACACCAAACCACTGCCTACGTCAGCTCTCTTTTGTTTCACTGACTGTGCCTTTCTGTGCTGCCCTCCTAACTTTCCTATGACTTTATCCTTTACCCTTGTACAGTAAAATGACACGTGATGGTGCCTGGCTAGTAGAAAGACGTTACTGAATGACAGGTGGAGGCTTGGTTGGGTTAAGTAGGTTAGATTTGGTTGTCAGGCTTAGGTACGGTAGGTGAGACGAAGTTAGTTAGGATAGGATGAGGTAAGATGTTATGGTTAGATTAGGTGATCATCGTAGGAGAGAGTACAGGGTTGTTGTGGTGGCCCCAGGCTCTTTTGAAATGTGAACCCTGTAGACTGCAGGCTTAAACTATCATCCTCATGCAGTCCACCATCCTCCTTTCAGCGGATATGGAGGTAGGCGAGGGACGTTTGCATAACAAGGCAATTGAGTCCCTGGTTATAACGATGCTGTCAGGACTAAAATATCTTAATACATAACAGCTAGCAACATACATAGGCTATATAGTCCAGAGGTTATGTATGTCGAACCAAGGGCCCAAAGGAAATGACGTTAGCACCTCTCCGGAATGCCTCACATAGCACAACAGCCCACAAGCAGTGCCTCGTGATCCCCCCCCCCCACACACACACGGACGCACGCTCAGTGGTAGCGTTCTCGAATGCCATTTGGTAGACAGGAGTTCGCGCCTCGCTCAGGCTGCGAAAAGTTTCACTGACGAATGGGTGGTTACTGTCCCCCTCGAGCAAGGGGACGTGTGTGTGCGTGTGTGAAGGTCACAGCCTTGCCCTTAGATTGGACTATATGAGCTCTCAGCTCCCTTCCGGGAGAGTAAAAGCTGACGATCACGACCATCAAGTGATCCTGACCAACCCGGTGAATTACACACACACACACACACACACACACACACATACACTTATTCTGTTACGAGATGGGAGTAGGCAACACAAGATAACAATCTTACTGCGTAAAAACTGAGAAAAACAAAGTGAAAAGGGAGCCGAACAAATATTTAAGTGGTGAAAAACAACGAAAAACTAACTCCAATTTCGCTAGAGAGGTCCGAAAGTAATTAACTTAGCTAACGTTAGCAATGGCAAAATAAACACAATGAAAAATGTACTGTATACCTAAAATAACAAAAACTGCAGGACCAGCCTATCCCTACTGAAGCAGGGACGATACAGCCATGTATCTCTACCCAGTGGCTTAGGCTGTCTGTAGAGTGAGAAGTACTTGTGAATGTGACTGTAGTGTTGTAGTAGCTTTGGATGTGTGTGTAGTCTGTGAACCAAGTGTAATCGGCCTGCCTTAAGCCGACTGGGTGCAAGCATAGTAGTATGAGACACTGGTTGAACCACAACACTCCTTATGTCTGCCAAAGAGGTCAGTGGCTCGGTGAATGCTTTCCAAAGTTTTTACAACTATGGCGGGAGGCGAACCCGCATCCATCAGCGTGGGAAACGCACTCTACCTCTGAGGCTCATATATATATACTGTATATATATATATATATATATATATATATATATATATATATAATATATATAATATATATATATATATATATATATATATATATATATAATATATATATATATATATATATATATATATATATATATATATTGTTACATAGCCTATGATTTCATCATCCTTTGTATAATTCTAACGTACGTACAGTGTGCTGCATGTTTGATCACGATTCGCCTCGTGGCTTCCATAGTGACCGGACTTGCGTGTTCTGCCTCACTCCCCCCTTCTCCCCCTTGTAGTAGAGTAAGTCGTTCTTTCTGTTGTTCAGAGCAAGAGTGTCAACTCTTTGTCCCCTATGGCTTCATTTGCGCGTCCTTCTTACAAGTTGTGTCAAGCTCTGCCGGCCCCTATATAATGAGCTCAGTCTCTGCATTAATTGCCACTTAGATCTACTCCTTTTGTTCACATCTCTGTCCTCCCCTGTACAGTTATTATTTTTGTGAATGCTCAGGAAGTCTCCAACCATCAAGCTGCTGTGTAATTTGAGTATAAATGTTATTATATTTTTTTTCTTGTACTGTATAGCATAAGGTGTTAATTCGTAGGCCTAGTGAGGTTTTTGTGATTCATGTGTTTTAGGTGTCAGCCATTATTAATAATATTTTGTATCTGTAATAATATATCTTGCATTAACTGAGCATTATCCGGTTTTCTCATTTATCAGGGCTGACTTAGATAAATTTGCTCTTGCTAAATTCATGTAATAGAGGCTATTGCAGTTAACCATATATTTAACCTGTTTTTTGCCATTACATTATCCTTATGAGTCCTGAATGTTTTGTTGTTAGTTTGAGTATTAAACTTTAACTTGTAATTTTACCTAACTCTTTTGTTTTGAACCTGGAACTTTACAGGACAGTAGTGATTTTCAGTATTCTCACTTGAAGTGTTCATTATCTCTCTCTCTTCCGTAACATAAATTTGGCGACCTCTTATCAGGATATTCAGGATATTATCATAAGGATATTGCTTGATATTTTATGACTGTGATTTATTCATGATATCTACTATTACTACTCTTGATGAAGCCAAAGATTTTTTGTCAAATGTGCAAACAGTGTGTGATGTAGAAAACAGAACAAAGAATGAACTTAAGCTTGTTGCCCAACAATTGGGAATTGCTGTTCGCTCTCATCAGTCTATCAAATTGTTGACATGATCAATGAAAGCTTGTTTAATGTAACTCCTCCAGATGAGCAAACGCAGATTGAATTAGCTAAGTTACAGCTAGCCCTGCAGGAGGCTCGTGCTAAGGAGGCTGAATCTCAGGCTCGTATTCAGGAGGCACAGGCACAAATCGAAATTGCTAGGATTCAGGCAGACCATGAGTATCGCATGAAACAAAGTGGAACTGGATCATCTAGCTCTGATGATTTTGATGTGGCTAAAAATGTTACACTTGTCCCTCCTTTTAATGAATGTGATTTAACAAAGTATTTTCAGTTGTTTGAGAGGGTAGCTACAGGTTTTAATTGGCCCAAAAAGTATTGGCCAGTACTCCTTCAAACTGTTCTCACCGGTAAAGCTCAAGTAACTTATGCATCTTTGGCTCAGGATCAATCTGATAATTATGATGTAGTTAAGAGCTTGATTCTTAAGGCCTATGAGCTTGTTCCTGAAGCCTATAGAGTAAAATGTAAGACAACTTATAAGCAAGATAAGCAATCCCATGTTGAGTATGCAAAAATCAAAGAAGATCTGTTAGAGCAGTGGTTAAATTCTAAGAATGTGGATTCTGATTTTGATAAATTTAAGCAGATGATTTTGCTGGAGGACTTCAAAAGGTGTATTAATAAAGATGTAAGCCTATATCTTGATGAGAAAAGAATAGATAATTTGTCTGATGCTGCAGTTTTAGCTGATGAATATGTTCTCACTCACAAGAGATATTCTAAAGAAAAAAGGAAAGCTGAGAGTAAGTACGTTGCCTCTACTCAGAGTACAGGTAACAGGAGAGAGAATAAAGATGATGTTTCTCAGGAAGTAAATACCAGCTTCACCTCTAGATTTCAGAAAAGTAAATGTACTTATTGTAGTAAGCTTGGTCATACTACGGAGAAATGTTTCAGGAGACAGCGTGATGTGAACAAAAAGGAGTCTTTGAATATTCAGTCAGTTGGTCTAGTGTCCACCCTTGAGAGTTCCCAGAATTCTTTAACTGAGTTAACTGAACCTGCGTTGAGGGTAAATTAAATTCTCATGATGAAGCTCCTCTTTTGAGCAGTAACGTGGGTGACACTCTCAAGAGTTCATGTGTTAATTTCCTGTCTGATGGTTTTGTCAGTCCTCTGGACAGTAATGACAGGAAATCAGTTAAAATATATTGTGATACAGGTGCTTGCCAATCCCTTATGTTGACCAGTGTTCTAGGCTCTAATGTTAATTCCTCTGATGAAACTGTAATCTTACAAGGTGTAGGGAATAATTACTTCTCTGTCCCTCTGTGCAGAGTGAATTTAGAGTCTGGTTTTGTTAATGGTTCCGTTATGGTTGGGTTGGTTGAGACACTCCCAATATCAGGTGTAACTTTCTTACTTGGAAATGATATTGGTGGAAGTCAAGTGTGTCCAGCTCCTCAGTTGTCTAGTGAACCAGTGACTGCAACCCAGGATTGTGATATCCCTGATATGTTCTCTGCATGTGCTGTCACTAGGGCTAAGTCTAAAGTTACTGGTGACTTAGAGGATAATGATGATGATGATGATGTTATCCTAGCTGACACTTTTCTTGCTAATTTGGACCACTCACCAGATGAGGCAGTACCCCATAGTGTTGATACTTTGTCTTGTCAAGAGTTGGTTGAGTTGCAGGTTGCTGACCCTGAGTTGAAAGGTCTAGTTAACTCTGCTTGCAGTGAGGAAGAGTCAGCTGGTGCTTCTACTTGTTATTATATAAAGTCAGAAGTACTTATGAGGAAGTGGTGACCCCCAACAGCATCAGCCGACTGTGAATGGGAGGTTGTACATCAAGTTGTCATCCCTCGTGTTTGTAGGCAGGATATCATTAGAGTGGCTCATGATTCCAGTTTGGCAGGACACCTTGGAGTGAGGAAGACTGTGGCACGCATTTTGAAACACTTCTACTGGCCAGGTATCTTCAGAGATGTTTCCTGGTATTGTAAGTCTTGTCACACCTGTCAAGTTGTGGGGAAGTGTAATCAGACCGAAAAGGTTGCACCTCTAGTTCCCATTCCTCCTTTTGAGGCGCCATTCACCCGTGTGTTGGTGGATATTGTGGGCCCTCTTCCTAAGACTTCTTCAGGATTTTCTTATGTGTTGACCCTGATTGATATGGCTACTCGTTATCCTGAAGCCATTCCACTTAGAAATATCTCAGCAAAGAACGTGGTTAAGGAAATGCTGGGGTTCTTCACCAAGTTTGGTCTGCCCAAGGAGGTACAGTCAGACCGGGGAAGTAATTTCATGTCAAATGTTTTCAAGCAGTCTCTGAAAGAGTTGGGCATCACCCAGATCACGTCTTCAGCTTACCATCCCCAGACCCAAGGAGCGTTGGAGAGATATCATCAAACACTCAAATCGATGCTCAACAAATACTGTTTGGAACATCAGAAAGACTGGGATAAAGGTCTTCCATTCGTTGTATTTGCCGCAAGAGAATCTCCAAATGAATCACTGGGCTTCTCACCCTTTGAACTACTGTTTGGCCATGAAGTAAGATGAACCCTTAAGCTACTCAAGGAATGCTGGCTGTCGGAGGAAGATGCCGTCAACCTGCTGGAGTATGTGATGAAGTTCAAAGAACGGCTGTCCACTGCTTTACAGCCGGCGAGAGAGAATTTAGGATCTGCTCAGGAGAAGATGAAGACTTGGTATGATAAGAAGTCCAGGTTACGCCACTTTCAGCCAGGAGATCAGGTTTTGATTCTGCTACCAGTGCATGGGCAACCTCTTCAAGCCAAGTTTAGTGGTCCTTATTTCGTGGAGAAGAAACTCAGTGATGTCAACTATGTCATCGCCATACCAGATCGTAGAAAGAACAAGCAACTTTGTCACATCAACATGCTAAAGTTATATCACAGGCGGGACGAAAATAACCCAGTCTGCACTGTAGCTGTTCCACCTGAGCATGAGCCTGAGTGATAGTTTGGGGAAGAATCCTGATATCATGAATGATCTCCAGACTAAGCTTTCTCATCTAGCTCCCGAGGAAAGGCAGGAGTTTTCGGCATTACTGCAGGAGTACCCGCAAGTGTTCCGTGTCACTCCAGGAAGAACCACTGTGTTGATGCATGATGTCGATGTTGGAGACGCAAAGCCAATTAAACTGCCTCCTTACCGTGTGAACTCAGTGAAAGTTCCTCTCATCAAGAAGGAGCTTGGCTACCTGTTGGACCACAAGATGATTGAGCCCTGTCAGAGCGAGTGGAGTTCTCCTGTCACTCTAGTCCCTAAGCCAGGTGGGTCACAGCGGCTTTGCATCGACTACAGACGTGTTAATCAGATAACGAAAACAGACACTTACCCTCTCCCTCGCGTGGAAGATTGCATAGACAAGATTGGAAAGGCTAGGTACATAAGTAAGTTTGATTTGTTAAAGGGATACTGGCAAGTACCTATGACTGAACGTGCTAGGGAGATCTCATGTTTTGTAACACTAGGAAAGACTTTTGCATGTTCTGTAATGCCATATGGTATGAAGAATGCACCAGCCACATTTCAGAAGCTCATGAATGTTGTAACAGAGGGTTTGGCAGGGTGTGTTGTTTATATTGATGATGTATTAATCTTCAGTGACAACTGGAAAGATCACCTATGCCATGTCAGTAAATTTCTTGAGCGTTTGGTTCAGGCTAATCTTGTAGCTAATTTATCAAAGTGTGAGTTTGGTCAAGCTAAAGTTCAGTACCTTGGGTACGTAATTGGTGATGGACATGTTGCACCACCAGGAGCTAAGGTTCAGGTTATAAGTGATCTTCCCAGACCTAAAAGTAGGGAAGAGCTACAAAGATTTTTGGGAATGGTAGGTTATTACAGGAGATTTGTTCTTAACTTTTCAATTCTTGTATCACCACTTACAGACCTACTGAAAAAGAGAGTTAAATTTGTCTGGACCGATAACTGTGAATCCTCTTTCAGCATACTTAAAGCTATCCTATTAAGTCAGCCAGTGCTCGCTACTCCAAATTTTGCTAAGCCTTTTAAGATGGCTGTTGACGCAAGTGATACAGGAGCTGGGGCTGTTTTGCTGCAAGAGGATGATCAGGGTATTGAACACCCTGTATCTTATTACAGTAAGAAGTTCACTCCACCTCAAAAGAACTACTCAACTATTGAGAAAGAGCTTTTGGCCTTGATTTTGGGTTTACAGCATTTTTCATTTTATTTGTGTTCTGGTTTTGACCCCATAGTCATTTATACCGATCATAACCCACTGAAATTCCTTAGTAAGATTAAAGATAAAAATCAGAGATTGACAAGATGGAGTCTACTTCTTCAGGAGTGTTCATTAGACATACAACATGTCAAAGGGAAAGAAAATGTTATTGCAGATTGCTTATCTAGACTATAGACAGATTGTTTTAGTGTAATAAGAAATTTCCTTTGTAAATTTCTTTTTCTTTGTGGGGAGGTGTTACATAGCCTGTGATTTCATCATCCTTTGTATAATTCTAACGTACAGTATGCTGCATGTTTGATCACGATTCGCCACGTGGCTTCCATAGCGACCGGACTTGCGTGTTCTGCCTCACTCCCCCCTTCTCCCCCTTGTAGTAGAGTAAGTCGTTCTTTCTGTTGTTCAGAGCAAGAGTGTCAACTCTTTGTCCCCTATGGCTTCATTTGCACGTCCTTCTTACAAGTTGTATCAAGCTCTGCCAGCCCCTATATAATGAGCTCAGTCTCTGTATTAATTGCAACTTAGATCTACTCCTCATTTTGTTCACATCTCTGTCCTCTCCTGTACAATTATTATTTTTGTGAGTGCTCAGGAAGTCTCCAACCATCTAGCTGCTGTGTAATTTGAGTATAAGTGTTATTACATTTTTTTTCTTGTACTGTATAGCATAAGGTGTTAATTAGTAGGCCTAGTGAGGTTTTTGTGATTCATGTGTTTTAGGTGTCAGCCATTATTAATAATATTTTGTATCTGTAATAATATATCTTGCATTAACTGAGCATTATCCGGTTTTCTCATTTATCAGGGCTGACTTAGATAAATTTGCTCTTGCTAAATTCATGTTAATAGAGGCTATTGCAGTTAACCATATATTTAACCTGTTTTTTGCCATTACATTATCCTTATGAGTCCTGAATGTTTAGTTGTTAGTTTGAGCATTAAACTTTAACTTGTAATTTTACCTCTCTTGTATATATATATATATATATATATATATATATATATATATATATATATATATAAACTAATTACATACAAATATTTCACTCAGGGGGTCTTAGTTGAATGTTTACTCTACCTCCCGTAAATACTGACTCCAAGTTTGCAATTCTTGCTTGCATTCTGTGCATCGCCAACAGTACTTTGGCAAGTACAATGGAGAAGATTATAAAGACAGTTGGTACTGGGCTATACACATAATATGGGTTGAACATTCTCATATTCAATTCTTCCTGGGGCTTCATTGTTTCACTAATTAGTTGCATATTTTCAGACTTAGGTGAAGTGAACTTAATACTTGTGCTCATGTTTAAATCCATCTTAGGTAGTGGGTGGAAATATTTGTGTGCATGACTGAGGATGGCATAGTGATTGCTGGTAGCTGAAGTGGACATGGATGGTGTAAGTACAGCACAGTAGCCTGGTGCTATGTATAATCCTGATGCTAAAGTATGAGATGGTGGCATATCTGGATAAATTATGTAAACTGATGTGTTATGAGTGAAGCAGAAAAACTGTGAATGTCCAATGCGTTGATGATGTGTACTGTAGGTTTATCTGGAGCAAATGTGAAGTTGCAATGGTGATGAATGTCATGATTTCTTATGACAGCCATTTCACAAGAGACTGTTCCAGTAGGCTGAAACGTGAAAATGTACACAGGACAAAGGTGAACAGCATGTAAGGATGTACGGCACTTTCGTTCAATCGTTGATTCACTAGCGAAAGTGACAGTGTCCTGTGTCTTGGAGACGATGATGAGTTCGGTGTCTGTGTTGATGTTGATGATGACCAAAGTGTCA
The DNA here is from genome assembly GCF_032717465.1 of Coenobita brevimanus. NCBI lineage: Eukaryota > Metazoa > Arthropoda > Malacostraca > Decapoda > Coenobitidae > Coenobita > Coenobita brevimanus. The sequence continues at coordinate 10,761,044 of NC_137041.1, forward strand.
TTACTCTAGAAGGGAAGGGGTATAATTGATAGACTGTGATCAGATCATCAGTTAAGAATGGTACATGAACTATTACTGATGTTGGTGTTAGAGCCTCTTCTAAATATGGATAATATAACATTAGATTCCTACGCCGGAACAGAGGCTTCAAACCATGTTTATGTATGCCTTGACTAATTATCTGACGTAGATCATGAGCTCGAAGTAGGTTAACCCACCGCGTGCCGACTATTTTTAGTCCTATGGGTCACCCCAGTGCCGTTTTTTTTTTTTTTTTTTGGCTAAAATGATAGATTTTGATGTGGAAACAACGAATTTCGTCGTTAAAATGCTGACCGAGGCTCGGAAATGGGTTTTATTCAGCCCGGCACACTTGTCTACAGGTATAGCCACTCTCTCATGCTCACTACGTACGTGAGAGAAAGTCGTTTTCTATGTAAGGTATACTCAGGTATTTATGCTGGGAAGGTATAGGAATGTTCAGTACACTTTTCTGATTACTTATTACTTCAGCATCTATCACAATTTGCGTGTCTTTCTCACTGTGAATGCATTATCTTATACTACTTGAAGATAGGTACATCCTGACTTCATTATGTATAGTCCTGGCACTTACAAGAAGATATACATCTTGACTTCACTATATAGTCCTTACACTTACAAAAAAATATTTACAACTTACACTTGCATGAAAATACTTACAAAATGCCTTCACTATGTACAGCACTGGGTGAGGTACACAGGCAGAGTGAGGCAGAGCGAGCATGAGGAGGGGATCGAGTGAGTGTATGGCCTTGACAGCCTGGGGGATGGTAGAGGAACAGTTACCTTACATGCCTGCCAATTTTTACCTGCGAATCTTGAAAAATGCGGTCACAGTGAAGTTTTTTTTTATTTTAGACAATTTTAAAACGGCACTGGCACTGAGCGCGCAATTACATCAGACCATTTTAAAATGGCACTGGCACAGGGCGGGTTAATAGTGATCTTGCCATTACCAGGATTTTGCAGTACCTTGCATGAGTGCCCTGTAACGAACTCTAGTGTTATCTAACTGGAGCATTTTTATGCCAATATGTTCCATGATTACTGAGAAGTGTTGGAAAAGTGTCATGTCTCCTTCCATGGCATTTATTTTGTCCACACTCTAGTGAGTTATACTTCTGCCTTTCTTAGGTTTTTGACGATCGTCTTCAATGCTGTTTTGAACGTCAACTAACTTGTGTTGATATGTTAGTACCAGAGCCATTTTATTAAATCTGTCGTTTATTCTTGAAGATCTTCCTCTGTAGCCAATCCAAAAATGTTCCATAGAATTGCACCACCCAGGTCGAACAAACCGTGCCTTTCACGAGTACTTGTGATGTTGTTCGTGTCCATTAATACCTCCGTTCCATGAGATGGGAAATCTTGGATGATGATGAGCATGATTGATTTAGCTTGTTCTATCTTCCATTTCGCTGACTTCACGATTTCAGTCACTTCATAAGGATATTGCTTGATATTTTGTGACTGTGATTTATTCATGATATCTACTATTACTACTCTTGATGAAGCCAAAGATTTTTTGTCAAATGTGCAAACAGTGTGTGATGTAGAAAACAGAACAAAGAATGAACTTAAGCTTGTTGCCCAACAATTGGGAATTGCTGTTCGCTCTCATCAGTCTAAAGATCAAATTGTTGACATGATCAATGAAAGCTTGTTTAATGTAACTCCTCCAGATGAGCAAACGCAGATTGAATTAGCTAAGTTACAGCTAGCCCTGCAGGAGGCTCGTGCTAAGGAGGCTGAATCTCAGGCTCGTATTCAGGAGGCACAGGCACAAATCGAAATTGCTAGGATTCAGGCAGACCATGAGTATCGCATGAAACAAAGTGGAACTGGATCATCTAGCTCTGATGATTTTGATGTGGCTAAAAATGTTACACTTGTCCCTCCTTTTAATGAATGTGATTTAACAAAGTATTTTCAGTTGTTTGAGAGGGTAGCTACAGGTTTTAATTGGCCCAAAAAGTATTGGCCAGTACTCCTTCAAACTGTTCTCACCGGTAAAGCTCAAGTAACTTATGCATCTTTGGCTCAGGATCAATCTGATAATTATGATGTAGTTAAGAGCTTGATTCTTAAGGCCTATGAGCTTGTTCCTGAAGCCTATAGAGTAAAATGTAGGACAACTTATAAGCAAGATAAGCAATCCCATGTTGAGTATGCAAAAATCAAAGAAGATCTGTTAGAGCAGTGGTTAAATTCTAAGAATGTGGATTCTGATTTTGGTAAATTTAAGCAGATGATTTTGCTGGAGGACTTCAAAAGGTGTATTAATAAAGATGTAAGCCTATATCTTGATGAGAAAAGAATAGATAATTTGTCTGATGCTGCAGTTTTAGCTGATGAATATGTTCTCACTCACAAGAGATATTCTAAAGAAAAAAGGAAAGCTGAGAGTAAGTACGTTGCCTCTACTCAGAGTACAGGTAACAGGAGAGAGAATAAAGATGATGTTTCTCAGGAAGTAAATACCAGCTTCACCTCTAGATTTCAGAAAAGTAAATGTACTTATTGTAGTAAGCTTGGTCATACTACGGAGAAATGTTTCAGGAGACAGCGTGATGTGAACAAAAAGGAGTCTTTGAATATTCAGTCAGTTGGTCTAGTGTCCACCCTTGAGAGTTCCCAGAATTCTTTAACTGAGTTAACTGAACCTGCGTTGAGGGGTAAATTAAATTCTCATGATGAAGCTCCTCTTTTGAGCAGTAACGTGGGTGACACTCTCAAGAGTTCATGTGTTAATTTCCTGTCTGATGGTTTTGTCAGTCCTCTGGACAGTAATGACAGGAAATCAGTTAAAATATATTGTGATACAGGTGCTTGCCAATCCCTTATGTTGACCAGTGTTCTAGGCTCTAATGTTAATTCCTCTGATGAAACTGTAATCTTACAAGGTGTAGGGAATAATTACTTCTCTGTCCCTCTGTGCAGAGTGAATTTAGAGTCTGGTTTTGTTAATGGTTCCGTTATGGTTGGGTTGGTTGAGACACTCCCAATATCAGGTGTAACTTTCTTACTTGGAAATGATATTGGTGGAAGTCAAGTGTGTCCAGCTCCTCAGTTGTCTAGTGAACCAGTGACTGCAACCCAGGATTGTGATATCCCTGATATGTTCTCTGCATGTGCTGTCACTAGGGCTAAGTCTAAAGTTACTGGTGACTTAGAGGATAATGATGATGATGATGATGTTATCCTAGCTGACACTTTTCTTGCTAATTTGGACCACTCACCAGATGAGGCAGTACCCCATAGTGTTGATAATTTGTCTTGTCAAGAGTTGGTTGAGTTGCAGGTTGCTGACCCTGAGTTGAAAGGTCTAGTTAACTCTGCTTGCAGTGAGGAAGAGTCAGCTGGTGCTTCTACTTGTTATTATATAAAGTCAGAAGTACTTATGAGGAAGTGGTGACCCCCAACAGCATCAGCCGACTGTGAATGGGAGGTTGTACATCAAGTTGTCATCCCTCGTGTTTGTAGGCAGGATATCATTAGAGTGGCTCATGATTCCAGTTTGGCAGGACACCTTGGAGTGAGGAAGACTGTGGCACGCATTTTGAAACACTTCTACTGGCCAGGTATCTTCAGAGATGTTTCCTGGTATTGTAAGTCTTGTCACACCTGTCAAGTTGTGGGGAAGTGTAATCAGACCGAAAAGGTTGCACCTCTAGTTCCCATTCCTCCTTTTGAGGCGCCATTCACCCGTGTGTTGGTGGATATTGTGGGCCCTCTTCCTAAGACTTCTTCAGGATTTTCTTATGTGTTGACCCTGATTGATATGGCTACTCGTTATCCTGAAGCCATTCCACTTAGAAATATCTCAGCAAAGAACGTGGTTAAGGAAATGCTGGGGTTCTTCACCAAGTTTGGTCTGCCCAAGGAGGTACAGTCAGACCGGGAAGTAATTTCATGTCAAATGTTTTCAAGCAGTCTCTGAAAGAGTTGGGCATCACCCAGATCACGTCTTCAGCTTACCATCCCCAGACCCAAGGAGCGTTGGAGAGATATCATCAAACACTCAAATCGATGCTCAACAAATACTGTTTGGAACATCAGAAAGACTGGGATAAAGGTCTTCCATTCGTTGTATTTGCCGCAAGAGAATCTCCAAATGAATCACTGGGCTTCTCACCCTTTGAACTACTGTTTGGCCATGAAGTAAGATGAACCCTTAAGCTACTCAAGGAATGCTGGCTGTCGGAGGAAGATGCCGTCAACCTGCTGGAGTATGTGATGAAGTTCAAAGAACGGCTGTCCACTGCTTTACAGCCGGCGAGAGAGAATTTAGGATCTGCTCAGGAGAAGATGAAGACTTGGTATGATAAGAAGTCCAGGTTACGCCACTTTCAGCCAGGAGATCAGGTTTTGATTCTGCTACCAGTGCATGGGCAACCTCTTCAAGCCAAGTTTAGTGGTCCTTATTTCGTGGAGAAGAAACTCAGTGATGTCAACTATGTCATCGCCATACCAGATCGTAGAAAGAACAAGCAACTTTGTCACATCAACATGCTAAAGTTATATCACAGGCGGGACGAAAATAACCCAGTCTGCACTGTAGCTGTTCCACCTGAGTCTGCAAGTGAAGTTCTCCCATGGAGCATGAGCCTGAGTGATAGTTTGGGGAAGAATCCTGATATCATGAATGATCTCCAGACTAAGCTTTCTCATCTAGCTCCCGAGGAAAGGCAGGAGTTTTCGGCATTACTGCAGGAGTACCCGCAAGTGTTCCGTGTCACTCCAGGAAGAACCACTGTGTTGATGCATGATGTCGATGTTGGAGACGCAAAGCCAATTAAACTGCCTCCTTACCGTGTGAACTCAGTGAAAGTTCCTCTCATCAAGAAGGAGCTTGGCTACCTGTTGGACCACAAGATGATTGAGCCCTGTCAGAGCGAGTGGAGTTCTCCTGTCACTCTAGTCCCTAAGCCAGGTGGGTCACAGCGGCTTTGCATCGACTACAGACGTGTTAATCAGATAACGAAAACAGACACTTACCCTCTCCCTCGCGTGGAAGATTGCATAGACAAGATTGGAAAGGCTAGGTACATAAGTAAGTTTGATTTGTTAAAGGGATACTGGCAAGTACCTATGACTGAACGTGCTAGGGAGATCTCATGTTTTGTAACACTAGGAAAGACTTTTGCATGTTCTGTAATGCCATATGGTATGAAGAATGCACCAGCCACATTTCAGAAGCTCATGAATGTTGTAACAGAGGGTTTGGCAGGGTGTGTTGTTTATATTGATGATGTATTAATCTTCAGTGACAACTGGAAAGATCACCTATGCCATGTCAGTAAATTTCTTGAGCGTTTGGTTCAGGCTAATCTTGTAGCTAATTTATCAAAGTGTGAGTTTGGTCAAGCTAAAGTTCAGTACCTTGGGTACGTAATTGGTGATGGACATGTTGCACCACCAGGAGCTAAGGTTCAGGTTATAAGTGATCTTCCCAGACCTAAAAGTAGGGAAGAGCTACAAAGATTTTTGGGAATGGTAGGTTATTACAGGAGATTTGTTCTTAACTTTTCAATTCTTGTATCACCACTTACAGACCTACTGAAAAAGAGAGTTAAATTTGTCTGGACCGATAACTGTGAATCCTCTTTCAGCATACTTAAAGCTATCCTATTAAGTCAGCCAGTGCTCGCTACTCCAAATTTTGCTAAGCCTTTTAAGATGGCTGTTGACGCAAGTGATACAGGAGCTGGGGCTGTTTTGCTGCAAGAGGATGATCAGGGTATTGAACACCCTGTATCTTATTACAGTAAGAAGTTCACTCCACCTCAAAAGAACTACTCAACTATTGAGAAAGAGCTTTTGGCCTTGATTTTGGGTTTACAGCATTTTTCATTTTATTTGTGTTCTGGTTTTGACCCCATAGTCATTTATACCGATCATAACCCACTGAAATTCCTTAGTAAGATTAAAGATAAAAATCAGAGATTGACAAGATGGAGTCTACTTCTTCAGGAGTGTTCATTAGACATACAACATGTCAAAGGGAAAGAAAATGTTATTGCAGATTGCTTATCTAGACTATAGACAGATTGTTTTAGTGTAATAAGAAATTTCCTTTGTAAATTTCTTTTTCTTTGTGGGGAGGTGTTACATAGCCTGTGATTTCATCATCCTTTGTATAATTCTAACGTACAGTATGCTGCATGTTTGATCACGATTCGCCACGTGGCTTCCATAGCGACCGGACTTGCGTGTTCTGCCTCACTCCCCCCTTTTCCCCCTTGTAGTAGAGTAAGTCGTTCTTTCTGTTGTTCAGAGCAAGAGTGTCAACTCTTTGTCCCCTATGGCTTCATTTGCACGTCCTTCTTACAAGTTGTATCAAACTCTGCCAGCCCCTATATAATGAGCTCAGTCTCTGTATTAATTGCAACTTAGATCTACTCCTCATTTTGTTCACATCTCTGTCCTCTCCTGTACAATTATTATTTTTGTGAGTGCTCAGGAAGTCTCCAACCATCTAGCTGCTGTGTAATTTGAGTATAAGTGTTATTACATTTTTTTTCTTGTACTGTATAGCATAAGGTGTTAATTAGTAGGCCTAGTGAGGTTTTTGTGATTCATGTGTTTTAGGTGTCAGCCATTATTAATAATATTTTGTATCTGTAATAATATATCTTGCATTAACTGAGCATTATCCGGTTTTCTCATTTATCAGGGCTGACTTAGATAAATTTGCTCTTGCTAAATTCATGTTAATAGAGGCTATTGCAGTTAACCATATATTTAACCTGTTTTTTGCCATTACATTATCCTTATGAGTCCTGAATGTTTAGTTGTTAGTTTGAGCATTAAACTTTAACTTGTAATTTTACCTCTCTTGTATATATATATATATATATATATATATATATATATATATATATATATATATATATATATATATACTGTATATATACTGTATATATAAACTAATTACATACAAATATTTCACTCAGGGGGTCTTAGTTGAATGTTCACTCTACCTCCCGTAAATACTGACTCCAAGTTTGCAATTCTTGCTTGCATTCTGTGCATCGCCAACAGTACTTTGGCAAGTACAATGGAGAAGATTATAAAGACAGTTGGTACTGGGCTATACACATAATATGGGTTGAACATTCTCATATTCAATTCTTCCTGGGGCTTCATTGTTTCACTAATTAGTTGCATATTTTCAGACTTAGGTGAAGTGAACTTAATACTTGTGCTCATGTTTAAATCCATCTTAGGTAGTGGGTGGAAATATTTGTGTGCATGACTGAGGATGGCATAGTGATTGCTGGTAGCTGAAGTGGACATGGATGGTGTAAGTACAGCACAGTAGCCTGGTGCTATGTATAATCCTGATGCTAAAGTATGAGATGGTGGCATATCTGGATAAATTATGTAAACTGATGTGTTATGAGTGAAGCAGAAAAACTGTGAATGTCCAATGCGTTGATGATGTGTACTGTAGGTTTATCTGGAGCAAATGTGAAGTTGCAATGGTGATGAATGTCATGATTTCTTATGACAGCCATTTCACAAGAGACTGTTCCAGTAGGCTGAAACGTGAAAATGTACACAGGACAAAGGTGAACAGCATGTAAGGATGTACGGCACTTTCGTTCAATCGTTGATTCACTAGCGAAAGTGACAGTGTCCTGTGTCTTGGAGACGATGATGAGTTCGGTGTCTGTGTTGATGTTGATGATGACCAAAGTGTCATTACTCTAGAAGGGAAGGGGTATAATTGATAGACTGTGATCAGATCATCAGTTAAGAATGGTACATGAACTATTACTGATGTTGGTGTTAGAGCCTCTTCTAAATATGGATAATATAACATTAGATTCCTACGCCGGAACAGAGGCTTCAAACCATGTTTATGTATGCCTTGACTAATTATCTGACGTAGATCATGAGCTCGAAGTAGGTTAACCCACCGCGTGCCGACTATTTTTAGTCCTATGGGTCACCCCAGTGCCGTTTTTTTTTTTTTTTTGGCTAAAATGATAGATTTTGATGTGGAAACAACGAATTTCGTCGTTAAAATGCTGACCGAGGCTCGGAAATGGGTTTTATTCAGCCCGGCACACTTGTCTACAGGTATAGCCACTCTCTCATGCTCACTACGTACGTGAGAGAAAGTCGTTTTCTATGTAAGGTATACTCAGGTATTTATGCTGGGAAGGTATAGGAATGTTCAGTACACTTTTCTGATTACTTATTACTTCAGCATCTATCACAATTTGCGTGTCTTTCTCACTGTGAATGCATTATCTTATACTACTTGAAGATAGGTACATCCTGACTTCATTATGTATAGTCCTGGCACTTACAAGAAGATATACATCTTGACTTCACTATATAGTCCTTACACTTACAAAAAAATATTTACAACTTACACTTGCATGAAAATACTTACAAAATGCCTTCACTATGTACAGCACTGGGTGAGGTACACAGGCAGAGTGAGGCAGAGCGAGCATGAGGAGGGGATCGAGTGAGTGTATGGCCTTGACAGCCTGGGGGATGGTAGAGGAACAGTTACCTTACATGCCTGCCAATTTTTACCCGCGAACCTTGAAAAATGCGGTCACAGTGATTTTTTTTTTTTTAGACCGTTTTAAAACGGCACTGGGACTGAGCGCGCAATTACATCAGACCATTTTAAAATGGCACTGGCACAGGGCGGGTTAATAGTGATCTTGCCATTACCAGGATTTTGCAGTACCTTGCATGAGTGCCCTGTAACGAACTCTAGTGTTATCTAACTGGAGCATTTTTATGCCAATATGTTCCATGATTACTGAGAAGTGTTGGAAAAGTGTCATGTCTCCTTCCATGGCATTTATTTTGTCCACACTCTAGTGAGTTATACTTCTGCCTTTCTTAGGTTTTTGACGATCGTCTTCAATGCTGTTTTGAACGTCAACTAACTTGTGTTGATATGTTAGTACCAGAGCCATTTTATTAAATCTGTCGTTTATTCTTGAAGATCTTCCTCTGTAGCCAATCCAAAAATGTTCCATAGAATTGCACCACCCAGGTCGAACAAACCGTGCCTTTCACGAGTACTTGTGATGTTGTTCGTGTCCATTAATACCTCCGTTCCATGAGATGGGAAATCTTGGATGATGATGAGCATGATTGATTTAGCTTGTTCTATCTTCCATTTCGCTGACTTCACGATTTCAGTCACTTCATAAGGATATTGCTTGATATTTTGTGACTGTGATTTATTCATGATATCTACTATTACTACTCTTGATGAAGCCAAAGATTTTTTGTCAAATGTGCAAACAGTGTGTGATGTAGAAAACAGAACAAAGAATGAACTTAAGCTTGTTGCCCAACAATTGGGAATTGCTGTTCGCTCTCATCAGTCTAAAGATCAAATTGTTGACATGATCAATGAAAGCTTGTTTAATGTAACTCCTCCAGATGAGCAAACGCAGATTGAATTAGCTAAGTTACAGCTAGCCCTGCAGGAGGCTCGTGCTAAGGAGGCTGAATCTCAGGCTCGTATTCAGGAGGCACAGGCACAAATCGAAATTGCTAGGATTCAGGCAGACCATGAGTATCGCATGAAACAAAGTGGAACTGGATCATCTAGCTCTGATGATTTTGATGTGGCTAAAAATGTTACACTTGTCCCTCCTTTTAATGAATGTGATTTAACAAAGTATTTTCAGTTGTTTGAGAGGGTAGCTACAGGTTTTAATTGGCCCAAAAAGTATTGGCCAGTACTCCTTCAAACTGTTCTCACCGGTAAAGCTCAAGTAACTTATGCATCTTTGGCTCAGGATCAATCTGATAATTATGATGTAGTTAAGAGCTTGATTCTTAAGGCCTATGAGCTTGTTCCTGAAGCCTATAGAGTAAAATGTAGGACAACTTATAAGCAAGATAAGCAATCCCATGTTGAGTATGCAAAAATCAAAGAAGATCTGTTAGAGCAGTGGTTAAATTCTAAGAATGTGGATTCTGATTTTGGTAAATTTAAGCAGATGATTTTGCTGGAGGACTTCAAAAGGTGTATTAATAAAGATGTAAGCCTATATCTTGATGAGAAAAGAATAGATAATTTGTCTGATGCTGCAGTTTTAGCTGATGAATATGTTCTCACTCACAAGAGATATTCTAAAGAAAAAAGGAAAGCTGAGAGTAAGTACGTTGCCTCTACTCAGAGTACAGGTAACAGGAGAGAGAATAAAGATGATGTTTCTCAGGAAGTAAATACCAGCTTCACCTCTAGATTTCAGAAAAGTAAATGTACTTATTGTAGTAAGCTTGGTCATACTACGGAGAAATGTTTCAGGAGACAGCGTGATGTGAACAAAAAGGAGTCTTTGAATATTCAGTCAGTTGGTCTAGTGTCCACCCTTGAGAGTTCCCAGAATTCTTTAACTGAGTTAACTGAACCTGCGTTGAGGGGTAAATTAAATTCTCATGATGAAGCTCCTCTTTTGAGCAGTAACGTGGGTGACACTCTCAAGAGTTCATGTGTTAATTTCCTGTCTGATGGTTTTGTCAGTCCTCTGGACAGTAATGACAGGAAATCAGTTAAAATATATTGTGATACAGGTGCTTGCCAATCCCTTATGTTGACCAGTGTTCTAGGCTCTAATGTTAATTCCTCTGATGAAACTGTAATCTTACAAGGTGTAGGGAATAATTACTTCTCTGTCCCTCTGTGCAGAGTGAATTTAGAGTCTGGTTTTGTTAATGGTTCCGTTATGGTTGGGTTGGTTGAGACACTCCCAATATCAGGTGTAACTTTCTTACTTGGAAATGATATTGGTGGAAGTCAAGTGTGTCCAGCTCCTCAGTTGTCTAGTGAACCAGTGACTGCAACCCAGGATTGTGATATCCCTGATATGTTCTCTGCATGTGCTGTCACTAGGGCTAAGTCTAAAGTTACTGGTGACTTAGAGGATAATGATGATGATGATGATGTTATCCTAGCTGACACTTTTCTTGCTAATTTGGACCACTCACCAGATGAGGCAGTACCCCATAGTGTTGATAATTTGTCTTGTCAAGAGTTGGTTGAGTTGCAGGTTGCTGACCCTGAGTTGAAAGGTCTAGTTAACTCTGCTTGCAGTGAGGAAGAGTCAGCTGGTGCTTCTACTTGTTATTATATAAAGTCAGAAGTACTTATGAGGAAGTGGTGACCCCCAACAGCATCAGCCGACTGTGAATGGGAGGTTGTACATCAAGTTGTCATCCCTCGTGTTTGTAGGCAGGATATCATTAGAGTGGCTCATGATTCCAGTTTGGCAGGACACCTTGGAGTGAGGAAGACTGTGGCACGCATTTTGAAACACTTCTACTGGCCAGGTATCTTCAGAGATGTTTCCTGGTATTGTAAGTCTTGTCACACCTGTCAAGTTGTGGGGAAGTGTAATCAGACCGAAAAGGTTGCACCTCTAGTTCCCATTCCTCCTTTTGAGGCGCCATTCACCCGTGTGTTGGTGGATATTGTGGGCCCTCTTCCTAAGACTTCTTCAGGATTTTCTTATGTGTTGACCCTGATTGATATGGCTACTCGTTATCCTGAAGCCATTCCACTTAGAAATATCTCAGCAAAGAACGTGGTTAAGGAAATGCTGGGGTTCTTCACCAAGTTTGGTCTGCCCAAGGAGGTACAGTCAGACCGGGAAGTAATTTCATGTCAAATGTTTTCAAGCAGTCTCTGAAAGAGTTGGGCATCACCCAGATCACGTCTTCAGCTTACCATCCCCAGACCCAAGGAGCGTTGGAGAGATATCATCAAACACTCAAATCGATGCTCAACAAATACTGTTTGGAACATCAGAAAGACTGGGATAAAGGTCTTCCATTCGTTGTATTTGCCGCAAGAGAATCTCCAAATGAATCACTGGGCTTCTCACCCTTTGAACTACTGTTTGGCCATGAAGTAAGATGAACCCTTAAGCTACTCAAGGAATGCTGGCTGTCGGAGGAAGATGCCGTCAACCTGCTGGAGTATGTGATGAAGTTCAAAGAACGGCTGTCCACTGCTTTACAGCCGGCGAGAGAGAATTTAGGATCTGCTCAGGAGAAGATGAAGACTTGGTATGATAAGAAGTCCAGGTTACGCCACTTTCAGCCAGGAGATCAGGTTTTGATTCTGCTACCAGTGCATGGGCAACCTCTTCAAGCCAAGTTTAGTGGTCCTAATTTCGTGGAGAAGAAACTCAGTGATGTCAACTATGTCATCGCCATACCAGATCGTAGAAAGAACAAGCAACTTTGTCACATCAACATGCTAAAGTTATATCACAGGCGGGACGAAAATAACCCAGTCTGCACTGTAGCTGTTCCACCTGAGTCTGCAAGTGAAGTTCTCCCATGGAGCATGAGCCTGAGTGATAGTTTGGGGAAGAATCCTGATATCATGAATGATCTCCAGACTAAGCTTTCTCATCTAGCTCCCGAGGAAAGGCAGGAGTTTTCGGCATTACTGCAGGAGTACCCGCAAGTGTTCCGTGTCACTCCAGGAAGAACCACTGTGTTGATGCATGATGTCGATGTTGGAGACGCAAAGCCAATTAAACTGCCTCCTTACCGTGTGAACTCAGTGAAAGTTCCTCTCATCAAGAAGGAGCTTGGCTACCTGTTGGACCACAAGATGATTGAGCCCTGTCAGAGCGAGTGGAGTTCTCCTGTCACTCTAGTCCCTAAGCCAGGTGGGTCACAGCGGCTTTGCATCGACTACAGACGTGTTAATCAGATAACGAAAACAGACACTTACCCTCTCCCTCGCGTGGAAGATTGCATAGACAAGATTGGAAAGGCTAGGTACATAAGTAAGTTTGATTTGTTAAAGGGATACTGGCAAGTACCTATGACTGAACGTGCTAGGGAGATCTCATGTTTTGTAACACTAGGAAAGACTTTTGCATGTTCTGTAATGCCATATGGTATGAAGAATGCACCAGCCACATTTCAGAAGCTCATGAATGTTGTAACAGAGGGTTTGGCAGGGTGTGTTGTTTATATTGATGATGTATTAATCTTCAGTGACAACTGGAAAGATCACCTATGCCATGTCAGTAAATTTCTTGAGCGTTTGGTTCAGGCTAATCTTGTAGCTAATTTATCAAAGTGTGAGTTTGGTCAAGCTAAAGTTCAGTACCTTGGGTACGTAATTGGTGATGGACATGTTGCACCACCAGGAGCTAAGGTTCAGGTTATAAGTGATCTTCCCAGACCTAAAAGTAGGGAAGAGCTACAAAGATTTTTGGGAATGGTAGGTTATTACAGGAGATTTGTTCTTAACTTTTCAATTCTTGTATCACCACTTACAGACCTACTGAAAAAGAGAGTTAAATTTGTCTGGACCGATAACTGTGAATCCTCTTTCAGCATACTTAAAGCTATCCTATTAAGTCAGCCAGTGCTCGCTACTCCAAATTTTGCTAAGCCTTTTAAGATGGCTGTTGACGCAAGTGATACAGGAGCTGGGGCTGTTTTGCTGCAAGAGGATGATCAGGGTATTGAACACCCTGTATCTTATTACAGTAAGAAGTTCACTCCACCTCAAAAGAACTACTCAACTATTGAGAAAGAGCTTTTGGCCTTGATTTTGGGTTTACAGCATTTTTCATTTTATTTGTGTTCTGGTTTTGACCCCATAGTCATTTATACCGATCATAACCCACTGAAATTCCTTAGTAAGATTAAAGATAAAAATCAGAGATTGACAAGATGGAGTCTACTTCTTCAGGAGTGTTCATTAGACATACAACATGTCAAAGGGAAAGAAAATGTTATTGCAGATTGCTTATCTAGACTATAGACAGATTGTTTTAGTGTAATAAGAAATTTCCTTTGTAAATTTCTTTTTCTTTGTGGGGAGGTGTTACATAGCCTGTGATTTCATCATCCTTTGTATAATTCTAACGTACAGTATGCTGCATGTTTGATCACGATTCGCCACTTAGATAAATTTGCTCTTGCTAAATTCATGTTAATAGAGGCTATTGCAGTTAACCATATATTTAACCTGTTTTTTGCCATTACATTATCCTTATGAGTCCTGAATGTTTAGTTGTTAGTTTGAGCATTAAACTTTAACTTGTAATTTTACCTCTCTTGTATATATATATATATATATATATATATATATATATATATATACTGTATATATAAACTAATTACATACAAATATTTCACTCAGGGGGTCTTAGTTGAATGTTCACTCTACCTCCCGTAAATACTGACTCCAAGTTTGCAATTCTTGCTTGCATTCTGTGCATCGCCAACAGTACTTTGGCAAGTACAATGGAGAAGATTATAAAGACAGTTGGTACTGGGCTATACACATAATATGGGTTGAACATTCTCATATTCAATTCTTCCTGGGGCTTCATTGTTTCACTAATTAGTTGCATATTTTCAGACTTAGGTGAAGTGAACTTAATACTTGTGCTCATGTTTAAATCCATCTTAGGTAGTGGGTGGAAATATTTGTGTGCATGACTGAGGATGGCATAGTGATTGCTGGTAGCTGAAGTGGACATGGATGGTGTAAGTACAGCACAGTAGCCTGGTGCTATGTATAATCCTGATGCTAAAGTATGAGATGGTGGCATATCTGGATAAATTATGTAAACTGATGTGTTATGAGTGAAGCAGAAAAACTGTGAATGTCCAATGCGTTGATGATGTGTACTGTAGGTTTATCTGGAGCAAATGTGAAGTTGCAATGGTGATGAATGTCATGATTTCTTATGACAGCCATTTCACAAGAGACTGTTCCAGTAGGCTGAAACGTGAAAATGTACACAGGACAAAGGTGAACAGCATGTAAGGATGTACGGCACTTTCGTTCAATCGTTGATTCACTAGCGAAAGTGACAGTGTCCTGTGTCTTGGAGACGATGATGAGTTCGGTGTCTGTGTTGATGTTGATGATGACCAAAGTGTCATTACTCTAGAAGGGAAGGGGTATAATTGATAGACTGTGATCAGATCATCAGTTAAGAATGGTACATGAACTATTACTGATGTTGGTGTTAGAGCCTCTTCTAAATATGGATAATATAACATTAGATTCCTACGCCGGAACAGAGGCTTCAAACCATGTTTATGTATGCCTTGACTAATTATCTGACGTAGATCATGAGCTCGAAGTAGGTTAACCCGCCGCTTGCCGACTATTTTTAGTCCTATGGGTCACCCCAGTGCCTTTTTTTTTTTTGGCTAAAATGATAGATTTTGATGCGGAAACAACGAATTTCGCTGTTAAAATGCTGACCGAGGCTCGGAAATGGGTTTTATTCAGCCCGGCACACTTGTCTACAGGTATAGCCACTCTCTCATGCTCACTACGTACGTGAGAGAAAGTCGTTTTCTATGTAAGGTATACTCAGGTATTTATGCTGGGAAGGTATAGGAATGTTCAGTACACTTTTCTGATTACTTATTACTTCAGCATCTATCACAATTTGCGTGTCTTTCTCACTGTGAATGCATTATCTTATACTACTTGAAGATAGGTACATCCTGACTTCATTATGTATAGTCCTGGCACTTACAAGAAGATATACATCTTGACTTCACTATATAGTCCTTACACTTACAAAAAAATATTTACAACTTACACTTGCATGAAAATACTTACAAAATGCCTTCACTATGTACAGCACTGGGTGAGGTACACAGGCAGAGTGAGGCAGAGCAAGCATGAGGAGGGGATCGAGTGAGTGTATGGCCTTGACAGCCTGGGGGATGGTAGAGGAACAGTTACCTTACATGCCTGCCAATTTTTACCTGCGAATCTTGAAAAATGCGGTCACAGTGAAGTTTTTTATTTTAGACAATTTTAAAACGGCACTGGCACTGAGCGCGCAATTACATCAGACCATTTTAAAATGGCACTGGCACAGGGCGGGTTAATAGTGATCTTGCCATTACCAGGATTTTGCAGTACCTTGCATGAGTGCCCTGTAACGAACTCTAGTGTTATCTAACTGGAGCATTTTTATGCCAATATGTTCCATGATTACTGAGAAGTGTTGGAAAAGTGTCATGTCTCCTTCCATGGCATTTATTTTGTCCACACTCTAGTGAGTTATACTTCTGCCTTTCTTAGATTTTTCACGATCGTCTTCAATGCTGTTTTGAACGTCAACTAACTTGTGTTGATATGTTAGTACCAGAGCCATTTTATTAAATCTGTCGTTTATTCTTGAAGATCTTCCTCTGTAGCCAATCCAAAAATGTTCCATAGAATTGCACCACCCAGGTCGAACAAACCGTGCCTTTCACGAGTACTTGTGATGTTGTTCGTGTCCATTAATACCTCCGTTCCATGAGATGGGAAATCTTGGATGATGATGAGCATGATTGATTTAGCTTGTTCTATCTTCCATTTCGCTGACTTCACGATTTCAGTCACTTCATAAGGATATTGCTTGATATTTTGTGACTGTGATTTATTCATGATATCTACTATTACTACTCTTGATGAAGCCAAAGATTTTTTGTCAAATGTGCAAACAGTGTGTGATGTAGAAAACAGAACAAAGAATGAACTTAAGCTTGTTGCCCAACAATTGGGAATTGCTGTTCGCTCTCATCAGTCTAAAGATCAAATTGTTGACATGATCAATGAAAGCTTGTTTAATGTAACTCCTCCAGATGAGCAAACGCAGATTGAATTAGCTAAGTTACAGCTAGCCCTGCAGGAGGCTCGTGCTAAGGAGGCTGAATCTCAGGCTCGTATTCAGGAGGCACAGGCACAAATCGAAATTGCTAGGATTCAGGCAGACCATGAGTATCGCATGAAACAAAGTGGAACTGGATCATCTAGCTCTGATGATTTTGATGTGGCTAAAAATGTTACACTTGTCCCTCCTTTTAATGAATGTGATTTAACAAAGTATTTTCAGTTGTTTGAGAGGGTAGCTACAGGTTTTAATTGGCCCAAAAAGTATTGGCCAGTACTCCTTCAAACTGTTCTCACCGGTAAAGCTCAAGTAACTTATGCATCTTTGGCTCAGGATCAATCTGATAATTATGATGTAGTTAAGAGCTTGATTCTTAAGGCCTATGAGCTTGTTCCTGAAGCCTATAGAGTAAAATGTAGGACAACTTATAAGCAAGATAAGCAATCCCATGTTGAGTATGCAAAAATCAAAGAAGATCTGTTAGAGCAGTGGTTAAATTCTAAGAATGTGGATTCTGATTTTGGTAAATTTAAGCAGATGATTTTGCTGGAGGACTTCAAAAGGTGTATTAATAAAGATGTAAGCCTATATCTTGATGAGAAAAGAATAGATAATTTGTCTGATGCTGCAGTTTTAGCTGATGAATATGTTCTCACTCACAAGAGATATTCTAAAGAAAAAAGGAAAGCTGAGAGTAAGTACGTTGCCTCTACTCAGAGTACAGGTAACAGGAGAGAGAATAAAGATGATGTTTCTCAGGAAGTAAATACCAGCTTCACCTCTAGATTTCAGAAAAGTAAATGTACTTATTGTAGTAAGCTTGGTCATACTACGGAGAAATGTTTCAGGAGACAGCGTGATGTGAACAAAAAGGAGTCTTTGAATATTCAGTCAGTTGGTCTAGTGTCCACCCTTGAGAGTTCCCAGAATTCTTTAACTGAGTTAACTGAACCTGCGTTGAGGGGTAAATTAAATTCTCATGATGAAGCTCCTCTTTTGAGCAGTAACGTGGGTGACACTCTCAAGAGTTCATGTGTTAATTTCCTGTCTGATGGTTTTGTCAGTCCTCTGGACAGTAATGACAGGAAATCAGTTAAAATATATTGTGATACAGGTGCTTGCCAATCCCTTATGTTGACCAGTGTTCTAGGCTCTAATGTTAATTCCTCTGATGAAACTGTAATCTTACAAGGTGTAGGGAATAATTACTTCTCTGTCCCTCTGTGCAGAGTGAATTTAGAGTCTGGTTTTGTTAATGGTTCCGTTATGGTTGGGTTGGTTGAGACACTCCCAATATCAGGTGTAACTTTCTTACTTGGAAATGATATTGGTGGAAGTCAAGTGTGTCCAGCTCCTCAGTTGTCTAGTGAACCAGTGACTGCAACCCAGGATTGTGATATCCCTGATATGTTCTCTGCATGTGCTGTCACTAGGGCTAAGTCTAAAGTTACTGGTGACTTAGAGGATAATGATGATGATGATGATGTTATCCTAGCTGACACTTTTCTTGCTAATTTGGACCACTCACCAGATGAGGCAGTACCCCATAGTGTTGATAATTTGTCTTGTCAAGAGTTGGTTGAGTTGCAGGTTGCTGACCCTGAGTTGAAAGGTCTAGTTAACTCTGCTTGCAGTGAGGAAGAGTCAGCTGGTGCTTCTACTTGTTATTATATAAAGTCAGAAGTACTTATGAGGAAGTGGTGACCCCCAACAGCATCAGCCGACTGTGAATGGGAGGTTGTACATCAAGTTGTCATCCCTCGTGTTTGTAGGCAGGATATCATTAGAGTGGCTCATGATTCCAGTTTGGCAGGACACCTTGGAGTGAGGAAGACTGTGGCACGCATTTTGAAACACTTCTACTGGCCAGGTATCTTCAGAGATGTTTCCTGGTATTGTAAGTCTTGTCACACCTGTCAAGTTGTGGGGAAGTGTAATCAGACCGAAAAGGTTGCACCTCTAGTTCCCATTCCTCCTTTTGAGGCGCCATTCACCCGTGTGTTGGTGGATATTGTGGGCCCTCTTCCTAAGACTTCTTCAGGATTTTCTTATGTGTTGACCCTGATTGATATGGCTACTCGTTATCCTGAAGCCATTCCACTTAGAAATATCTCAGCAAAGAACGTGGTTAAGGAAATGCTGGCGTTCTTCACCAAGTTTGGTCTGCCCAAGGAGGTACAGTCAGACCTGGGAAGTAATTTCATGTCAAATGATTTCAAGCAGTCTCTGAAAGAGTTGGGCATCACCCAGATCACGTCTTCAGCTTACCATCCCCAGACCCAAGGAGCGTTGGAGAGATATCATCAAACACTCAAATCGATGCTCAACAAATACTGTTTGGAACATCAGAAAGACTGGGATAAAGGTCTTCCATTCGTTGTATTTGCCGCAAGAGAATCTCCAAATGAATCACTGGGCTTCTCACCCTTTGAACTACTGTTTGGCCATGAAGTAAGATGAACCCTTAAGCTACTCAAGGAATGCTGGCTGTCGGAGGAAGATGCCGTCAACCTGCTGGAGTATGTGATGAAGTTCAAAGAACGGCTGTCCACTGCTTTACAGCCGGCGAGAGAGAATTTAGGAGCTGCTCAGGAGAAGATGAAGACTTGGTATGATAAGAAGTCCAGGTTACGCCACTTTCAGCCAGGAGATCAGGTTTTGATTCTGCTACCAGTGCATGGGCAACCTCTTCAAGCCAAGTTTAGTGGTCCTAATTTCGTGGAGAAGAAACACAGTGATGTCAACTATGTCATCGCCATACCAGATCGTAGAAAGAACAAGCAACTTTGTCACATCAACATGCTAAAGTTATATCACAGGCGGGACGAAAATAACCCAGTCTGCACTGTAGCTGTTCCACCTGAGTCTGCAAGTGAAGTTCTCCCATGGAGCATGAGCCTGAGTGATAGTTTGGGGAAGAATCCTGATATCATGAATGATCTCCAGACTAAGCTTTCTCATCTAGCTCCCGAGGAAAGGCAGGAGTTTTCGGCATTACTGCAGGAGTACCCGCAAGTGTTCCGTGTCACTCCAGGAAGAACCACTGTGTTGATGCATGATGTCGATGTTGGAGACGCAAAGCCAATTAAACTGCCTCCTTACCGTGTGAACTCAGTGAAAGTTCCTCTCATCAAGAAGGAGCTTGGCTACCTGTTGGACCACAAGATGATTGAGCCCTGTCAGAGCGAGTGGAGTTCTCATGTCACTCTAGTCCCTAAGCCAGGTGGGTCACAGCGGCTTTGCATCGACTACAGACGTGTTAATCAGATAACGAAAACAGACACTTACCCTCTCCCTCGCGTGGAAGATTGCATAGACAAGATTGGAAAGGCTAGGTACATAAGTAAGTTTGATTTGTTAAAGGGATACTGGCAAGTACCTATGACTGAACGTGCTAGGGAGATCTCATGTTTTGTAACACTAGGAAAGACTTTTGCATGTTCTGTAATGCCATATGGTATGAAGAATGCACCAGCCACATTTCAGAAGCTCATGAATGTTGTAACAGAGGGTTTGGCAGGGTGTGTTGTTTATATTGATGATGTATTAATCTTCAGTGACAACTGGAAAGATCACCTATGCCATGTCAGTAAATTTCTTGAGCGTTTGGTTCAGGCTAATCTTGTAGCTAATTTATCAAAGTGTGAGTTTGGTCAAGCTAAAGTTCAGTACCTTGGGTACGTAATTGGTGATGGACATGTTGCACCACCAGGAGCTAAGGTTCAGGTTATAAGTGATCTTCCCAGACCTAAAAGTAGGGAAGAGCTACAAAGATTTTTGGGAATGGTAGGTTATTACAGGAGATTTGTTCTTAACTTTTCAATTCTTGTATCACCACTTACAGACCTACTGAAAAGGAGAGTTAAATTTGTCTGGACCGATAACTGTGAATCCTCTTTCAGCATACTTAAAGCTATCCTATTAAGTCAGCCAGTGCTCGCTACTCCAAATTTTGCTAAGCCTTTTAAGATGGCTGTTGACGCAAGTGATACAGGAGCTGGGGCTGTTTTGCTGCAAGAGGATGATCAGGGTATTGAACACCCTGTATCTTATTACAGTAAGAAGTTCACTCCACCTCAAAAGAACTACTCAACTATTGAGAAAGAGCTTTTGGCCTTGATTTTGGGTTTACAGCATTTTTCATTTTATTTGTGTTCTGGTTTTGACCCCATAGTCATTTATACCGATCATAACCCACTGAAATTCCTTAGTAAGATTAAAGATAAAAATCAGAGATTGACAAGATGGAGTCTACTTCTTCAGGAGTGTTCATTAGACATACAACATGTCAAAGGGAAAGAAAATGTTATTGCAGATTGCTTATCTAGACTATAGACAGATTGTTTTAGTGTAATAAGAAATTTCCTTTGTAAATTTCTTTTTCTTTGTGGGGAGGTGTTACATAGCCTGTGATTTCATCATCCTTTGTATAATTCTAACGTACAGTATGCTGCATGTTTGATCACGATTCGCTGACTTAGATAAATTTGCTCTTGCTAAATTCATGTTAATAGAGGCTATTGCAGTTAACCATATATTTAACCTGTTTTTTGCCATTACATTATCCTTATGAGTCCTGAATGTTTAGTTGTTAGTTTGAGCATTAAACTTTAACTTGTAATTTTACCTCTCTTGTATATATATATATATATATATATATATATATATATATATATATATATATATATATATATATATATAAACTAATTACATACAAATATTTCACTCAGGGGGTCTTAGTTGAATGTTCACTCTACCTCCCGTAAATACTGACTCCAAGTTTGCAATTCTTGCTTGCATTCTGTGCATCGCCAACAGTACTTTGGCAAGTACAATGGAGAAGATTATAAAGACAGTTGGTACTGGGCTATACACATAATATGGGTTGAACATTCTCATATTCAATTCTTCCTGGGGCTTCATTGTTTCACTAATTAGTTGCATATTTTCAGACTTAGGTGAAGTGAACTTCATACTTGTGCTCATGTTTAAATCCATCTTAGGTAGTGGGTGGAAATATTTGTGTGCATGACTGAGGATGGCATAGTGATTGCTGGTAGCTGAAGTGGACATGGATGGTGTAAGTACAGCACAGTAGCCTGGTGCTATGTATAATCCTGATGCTAAAGTATGAGATGGTGGCATATCTGGATAAATTATGTAAACTGATGTGTTATGAGTGAAGCAGAAAAACTGTGAATGTCCAATGCGTTGATGATGTGTACTGTAGGTTTATCTGGAGCAAATGTGAAGTTGCAATGGTGATGAATGTCATGATTTCTTATGACAGCCATTTCACAAGAGACTGTTCCAGTAGGCTGAAACGTGAAAATGTACACAGGACAAAGGTGAACAGCATGTAAGGATGTACGGCACTTTCGTTCAATCGTTGATTCACTAGCGAAAGTGACAGTGTCCTGTGTCTTGGAGACGATGATGAGTTCGGTGTCTGTGTTGATGTTGATGATGACCAAAGTGTCATTACTCTAGAAGGGAAGGGGTATAATTGATAGACTGTGATCAGATCATCAGTTAAGAATGGTACATGAACTATTACTGATGTTGGTGTTAGAGCCTCTTCTAAATATGGATAATATAACATTAGATTCCTACGCCGGAACAGAGGCTTCAAACCATGTTTATGTATGCCTTGACTAATTATCTGACGTAGATCATGAGCTCGAAGTAGGTTAACCCACCGCGTGCCGACTATTTTTAGTCCTATGGGTCACCCCAGTGCCTTTTTTTTTTTTGGCTAAAATGATAGATTTTGATGTGGAAACAACGAATTTCGTCGTTAAAATGCTGACCGAGGCTCGGAAATGGGTTTTATTCAGCCCGGCACACTTGTCTACAGGTATAGCCACTCTCTCATGCTCACTACGTACGTGAGAGAAAGTCGTTTTCTATGTAAGGTATACTCAGGTATTTATGCTGGGAAGGTATAGGAATGTTCAGTACACTTTTCTGATTACTTATTACTTCAGCATCTATCACAATTTGCGTGTCTTTCTCACTGTGAATGCATTATCTTATACTACTTGAAGATAGGTACATCCTGACTTCATTATGTATAGTCCTGGCACTTACAAGAAGATATTTACATCTTGACTTCACTATATAGTCCTTACACTTACAAGCAAATATTTACAACTTACACTTGCATGAAAATATTTACAAAATGCCTTCACTATGTACAGCACTGGGTGAGGTACACAGGCAGAGTGAGGCAGAGCAAGCATGAGGAGGGGATCGAGTGAGTGTATGGCCTTGACAGCCTGGGGGATGGTAGAGGAACAGTTACCTTACATGCCTGCCAATTTTTACCCGCGAACCTTGAAAAATGCGGTCACAGTGATTTTTTTTTTTTTAGACCGTTTTAAAACGGCACTGGGACTGAGCGCGCAATTACATCAGACCATTTTAAAATGGCACTGGCACAGGGCGGGTTAATAGTGATCTTGCCATTACCAGGATTTTGCAGTACCTTGCATGAGTGCCCTGTAACGAACTCTAGTGTTATCTAACTGGAGCATTTTTATGCCAATATGTTCCATGATTACTGAGAAGTGTTGGAAAAGTGTCATGTCTCCTTCCATGGCATTTATTTTGTCCACACTCTAGTGAGTTATACTTCTGCCTTTCTTAGATTTTTCACGATCGTCTTCAATGCTGTTTTGAACGTCAACTAACTTGTGTTGATATGTTAGTACCAGAGCCATTTTATTAAATCTGTCGTTTATTCTTGAAGATCTTCCTCTGTAGCCAATCCAAAAATGTTCCATAGAATTGCACCACCCAGGTCGAACAAACCGTGCCTTTCACGAGTACTTGTGATGTTGTTCGTGTCCATTAATACCTCCGTTCCATGAGATGGGAAATCTTGGATGATGATGAGCATGATTGATTTAGCTTGTTCTATCTTCCATTTCGCTGACTTCACGATTTCAGTCACTTCATAAGGATATTGCTTGATATTTTGTGACTGTGATTTATTCATGATATCTACTATTACTACTCTTGATGAAGCCAAAGATTTTTTGTCAAATGTGCAAACAGTGTGTGATGTAGAAAACAGAACAAAGAATGAACTTAAGCTTGTTGCCCAACAATTGGGAATTGCTGTTCGCTCTCATCAGTCTAAAGATCAAATTGTTGACATGATCAATGAAAGCTTGTTTAATGTAACTCCTCCAGATGAGCAAACGCAGATTGAATTAGCTAAGTTACAGCTAGCCCTGCAGGAGGCTCGTGCTAAGGAGGCTGAATCTCAGGCTCGTATTCAGGAGGCACAGGCACAAATCGAAATTGCTAGGATTCAGGCAGACCATGAGTATCGCATGAAACAAAGTGGAACTGGATCATCTAGCTCTGATGATTTTGATGTGGCTAAAAATGTTACACTTGTCCCTCCTTTTAATGAATGTGATTTAACAAAGTATTTTCAGTTGTTTGAGAGGGTAGCTACAGGTTTTAATTGGCCCAAAAAGTATTGGCCAGTACTCCTTCAAACTGTTCTCACCGGTAAAGCTCAAGTAACTTATGCATCTTTGGCTCAGGATCAATCTGATAATTATGATGTAGTTAAGAGCTTGATTCTTAAGGCCTATGAGCTTGTTCCTGAAGCCTATAGAGTAAAATGTAGGACAACTTATAAGCAAGATAAGCAATCCCATGTTGAGTATGCAAAAATCAAAGAAGATCTGTTAGAGCAGTGGTTAAATTCTAAGAATGTGGATTCTGATTTTGGTAAATTTAAGCAGATGATTTTGCTGGAGGACTTCAAAAGGTGTATTAATAAAGATGTAAGCCTATATCTTGATGAGAAAAGAATAGATAATTTGTCTGATGCTGCAGTTTTAGCTGATGAATATGTTCTCACTCACAAGAGATATTCTAAAGAAAAAAGGAAAGCTGAGAGTAAGTACGTTGCCTCTACTCAGAGTACAGGTAACAGGAGAGAGAATAAAGATGATGTTTCTCAGGAAGTAAATACCAGCTTCACCTCTAGATTTCAGAAAAGTAAATGTACTTATTGTAGTAAGCTTGGTCATACTACGGAGAAATGTTTCAGGAGACAGCGTGATGTGAACAAAAAGGAGTCTTTGAATATTCAGTCAGTTGGTCTAGTGTCCACCCTTGAGAGTTCCCAGAATTCTTTAACTGAGTTAACTGAACCTGCGTTGAGGGGTAAATTAAATTCTCATGATGAAGCTCCTCTTTTGAGCAGTAACGTGGGTGACACTCTCAAGAGTTCATGTGTTAATTTCCTGTCTGATGGTTTTGTCAGTCCTCTGGACAGTAATGACAGGAAATCAGTTAAAATATATTGTGATACAGGTGCTTGCCAATCCCTTATGTTGACCAGTGTTCTAGGCTCTAATGTTAATTCCTCTGATGAAACTGTAATCTTACAAGGTGTAGGGAATAATTACTTCTCTGTCCCTCTGTGCAGAGTGAATTTAGAGTCTGGTTTTGTTAATGGTTCCGTTATGGTTGGGTTGGTTGAGACACTCCCAATATCAGGTGTAACTTTCTTACTTGGAAATGATATTGGTGGAAGTCAAGTGTGTCCAGCTCCTCAGTTGTCTAGTGAACCAGTGACTGCAACCCAGGATTGTGATATCCCTGATATGTTCTCTGCATGTGCTGTCACTAGGGCTAAGTCTAAAGTTACTGGTGACTTAGAGGATAATGATGATGATGATGATGTTATCCTAGCTGACACTTTTCTTGCTAATTTGGACCACTCACCAGATGAGGCAGTACCCCATAGTGTTGATAATTTGTCTTGTCAAGAGTTGGTTGAGTTGCAGGTTGCTGACCCTGAGTTGAAAGGTCTAGTTAACTCTGCTTGCAGTGAGGAAGAGTCAGCTGGTGCTTCTACTTGTTATTATATAAAGTCAGAAGTACTTATGAGGAAGTGGTGACCCCCAACAGCATCAGCCGACTGTGAATGGGAGGTTGTACATCAAGTTGTCATCCCTCGTGTTTGTAGGCAGGATATCATTAGAGTGGCTCATGATTCCAGTTTGGCAGGACACCTTGGAGTGAGGAAGACTGTGGCACGCATTTTGAAACACTTCTACTGGCCAGGTATCTTCAGAGATGTTTCCTGGTATTGTAAGTCTTGTCACACCTGTCAAGTTGTGGGGAAGTGTAATCAGACCGAAAAGGTTGCACCTCTAGTTCCCATTCCTCCTTTTGAGGCGCCATTCACCCGTGTGTTGGTGGATATTGTGGGCCCTCTTCCTAAGACTTCTTCAGGATTTTCTTATGTGTTGACCCTGATTGATATGGCTACTCGTTATCCTGAAGCCATTCCACTTAGAAATATCTCAGCAAAGAACGTGGTTAAGGAAATGCTGGCGTTCTTCACCAAGTTTGGTCTGCCCAAGGAGGTACAGTCAGACCGGGGAAGTAATTTCATGTCAAATGTTTTCAAGCAGTCTCTGAAAGAGTTGGGCATCACCCAGATCACGTCTTCAGCTTACCATCCCCAGACCCAAGGAGCGTTGGAGAGATATCATCAAACACTCAAATCAATGCTCAACAAATACTGTTTGGAACATCAGAAAGACTGGGATAAAGGTCTTCCATTCGTTGTATTTGCCGCAAGAGAATCTCCAAATGAATCACTGGGCTTCTCACCCTTTGAACTACTGTTTGGCCATGAAGTAAGATGAACCCTTAAGCTACTCAAGGAATGCTGGCTGTCGGAGGAAGATGCCGTCAACCTGCTGGAGTATGTGATGAAGTTCAAAGAACGGCTGTCCACTGCTTTACAGCCGGCGAGAGAGAATTTAGGATCTGCTCAGGAGAAGATGAAGACTTGGTATGATAAGAAGTCCAGGTTACGCCACTTTCAGCCAGGAGATCAGGTTTTGATTCTGCTACCAGTGCATGGGCAACCTCTTCAAGCCAAGTTTAGTGGTCCTAATTTCGTGGAGAAGAAACACAGTGATGTCAACTATGTCATCGCCATACCAGATCGTAGAAAGAACAAGCAACTTTGTCACATCAACATGCTAAAGTTATATCACAGGCGGGACGAAAATAACCCAGTCTGCACTGTAGCTGTTCCACCTGAGTCTGCAAGTGAAGTTCTCCCATGGAGCATGAGCCTGAGTGATAGTTTGGGGAAGAATCCTGATATCATGAATGATCTCCAGACTAAGCTTTCTCATCTAGCTCCCGAGGAAAGGCAGGAGTTTTCGGCATTACTGCAGGAGTACCCGCAAGTGTTCCGTGTCACTCCAGGAAGAACCACTGTGTTGATGCATGATGTCGATGTTGGAGACGCAAAGCCAATTAAACTGCCTCCTTACCGTGTGAACTCAGTGAAAGTTCCTCTCATCAAGAAGGAGCTTGGCTACCTGTTGGACCACAAGATGATTGAGCCCTGTCAGAGCGAGTGGAGTTCTCATGTCACTCTAGTCCCTAAGCCAGGTGGGTCACAGCGGCTTTGCATCGACTACAGACGTGTTAATCAGATAACGAAAACAGACACTTACCCTCTCCCTCGCGTGGAAGATTGCATAGACAAGATTGGAAAGGCTAGGTACATAAGTAAGTTTGATTTGTTAAAGGGATACTGGCAAGTACCTATGACTGAACGTGCTAGGGAGATCTCATGTTTTGTAACACTAGGAAAGACTTTTGCATGTTCTGTAATGCCATATGGTATGAAGAATGCACCAGCCACATTTCAGAAGCTCATGAATGTTGTAACAGAGGGTTTGGCAGGGTGTGTTGTTTATATTGATGATGTATTAATCTTCAGTGACAACTGGAAAGATCACCTATGCCATGTCAGTAAATTTCTTGAGCGTTTGGTTCAGGCTAATCTTGTAGCTAATTTATCAAAGTGTGAGTTTGGTCAAGCTAAAGTTCAGTACCTTGGGTACGTAATTGGTGATGGACATGTTGCACCACCAGGAGCTAAGGTTCAGGTTATAAGTGATCTTCCCAGACCTAAAAGTAGGGAAGAGCTACAAAGATTTTTGGGAATGGTAGGTTATTACAGGAGATTTGTTCTTAACTTTTCAATTCTTGTATCACCACTTACAGACCTACTGAAAAAGAGAGTTAAATTTGTCTGGACCGATAACTGTGAATCCTCTTTCAGCATACTTAAAGCTATCCTATTAAGTCAGCCAGTGCTCGCTACTCCAAATTTTGCTAAGCCTTTTAAGATGGCTGTTGACGCAAGTGATACAGGAGCTGGGGCTGTTTTGCTGCAAGAGGATGATCAGGGTATTGAACACCCTGTATCTTATTACAGTAAGAAGTTCACTCCACCTCAAAAGAACTACTCAACTATTGAGAAAGAGCTTTTGGCCTTGATTTTGGGTTTACAGCATTTTTCATTTTATTTGTGTTCTGGTTTTGACCCCATAGTCATTTATACCGATCATAACCCACTGAAATTCCTTAGTAAGATTAAAGATAAAAATCAGAGATTGACAAGATGGAGTCTACTTCTTCAGGAGTGTTCATTAGACATACAACATGTCAAAGGGAAAGAAAATGTTATTGCAGATTGCTTATCTAGACTATAGACAGATTGTTTTAGTGTAATAAGAAATTTCCTTTGTAAATTTCTTTTTCTTTGTGGGGAGGTGTTACATAGCCTGTGATTTCATCATCCTTTGTATAATTCTAACGTACAGTATGCTGCATGTTTGATCACGATTCGCTACTTAGATAAATTTGCTCTTGCTAAATTCATGTTAATAGAGGCTATTGCAGTTAACCATATATTTAACCTGTTTTTTGCCATTACATTATCCTTATGAGTCCTGAATGTTTAGTTGTTAGTTTGAGCATTAAACTTTAACTTGTAATTTTACCTCTCTTGTATATATATATATATATATATATATATATATATATATATATATATATATATAAACTAATTACATACAAATATTTCACTCAGGGGGTCTTAGTTGAATGTTCACTCTACCTCCCGTAAATACTGACTCCAAGTTTGCAATTCTTGCTTGCATTCTGTGCATCGCCAACAGTACTTTGGCAAGTACAATGGAGAAGATTATAAAGACAGTTGGTACTGGGCTATACACATAATATGGGTTGAACATTCTCATATTCAATTCTTCCTGGGGCTTCATTGTTTCACTAATTAGTTGCATATTTTCAGACTTAGGTGAAGTGAACTTCATACTTGTGCTCATGTTTAAATCCATCTTAGGTAGTGGGTGGAAATATTTGTGTGCATGACTGAGGATGGCATAGTGATTGCTGGTAGCTGAAGTGGACATGGATGGTGTAAGTACAGCACAGTAGCCTGGTGCTATGTATAATCCTGATGCTAAAATATGAGATGGTGGCATATCTGGATAAATTATGTAAACTGATGTGTTATGAGTGAAGCAGAAAAACTGTGAATGTCCAATGCGTTGATGATGTGTACTGTAGGTTTATCTGGAGCAAATGTGAAGTTGCAATGGTGATGAATGTCATGATTTCTTATGACAGCCATTTCACAAGAGACTGTTCCAGTAGGCTGAAACGTGAAAATGTACACAGGACAAAGGTGAACAGCATGTAAGGATGTACGGCACTTTCGTTCAATCGTTGATTCACTAGCGAAAGTGACAGTGTCCTGTGTCTTGGAGACGATGATGAGTTCGGTGTCTGTGTTGATGTTGATGATGACCAAAGTGTCATTACTCTAGAAGGGAAGGGGTATAATTGATAGACTGTGATCAGATCATCAGTTAAGAATGGTACATGAACTATTACTGATGTTGGTGTTAGAGCCTCTTCTAAATATGGATAATATAACATTAGATTCCTACGCCGGAACAGAGGCTTCAAACCATGTTTATGTATGCCTTGACTAATTATCTGACGTAGATCATGAGCTGCAAGTAGGTTAACCCACCGCGTGCCGACTATTTTTAGTCCTATGGGTCACCCCAGTGCCGTTTTTTTTTTTTTTTGGCTAAAATGATAGATTTTGATGTGGAAACAACGAATTTCGTCGTTAAAATGCTGACCGAGGCTCGGAAATGGGTTTTATTCAGCCCGGCACACTTGTCTACAGGTATAGCCACTCTCTCATGCTCACTACGTACGTGAGAGAAAGTCGTTTTCTATGTAAGGTATACTCAGGTATTTATGCTGGGAAGGTATAGGAATGTTCAGTACACTTTTCTGATTACTTATTACTTCAGCATCTATCACAATTTGCGTGTCTTTCTCACTGTGAATGCATTATCTTATACTACTTGAAGATAGGTACATCCTGACTTCATTATGTATAGTCCTGGCACTTACAAGAAGATATACATCTTGACTTCACTATATAGTCCTTACACTTACAAAAAATATTTACAACTTACACTTGCATGAAAATACTTACAAAATGCCTTCACTATGTACAGCACTGGGTGAGGTACACAGGCAGAGTGAGGCAGAGCAAGCATGAGGAGGGGATCGAGTGAGTGTATGGCCTTGACAGCCTGGGGGATGGTAGAGGAACAGTTACCTTACATGCCTGCCAATTTTTACCTGCGAATCTTGAAAAATGCGGTCACAGTGAAGTTTTTTATTTTAGACAATTTTAAAACGGCACTGGCACTGAGCGCGCAATTACATCAGACCATTTTAAAATGGCACTGGCACAGGGCGGGTTAATAGTGATCTTGCCATTACCAGGATTTTGCAGTACCTTGCATGAGTGCCCTGTAACGAACTCTAGTGTTATCTAACTGGAGCATTTTTATGCCAATATGTTCCATGATTACTGAGAAGTGTTGGAAAAGTGTCATGTCTCCTTCCATGGCATTTATTTTGTCCACACTCTAGTGAGTTATACTTCTGCCTTTCTTAGATTTTTCACGATCGTCTTCAATGCTGTTTTGAACGTCAACTAACTTGTGTTGATATGTTAGTACCAGAGCCATTTTATTAAATCTGTCGTTTATTCTTGAAGATCTTCCTCTGTAGCCAATCCAAAAATGTTCCATAGAATTGCACCACCCAGGTCGAACAAACCGTGCCTTTCACGAGTACTTGTGATGTTGTTCGTGTCCATTAATACCTCCGTTCCATGAGATGGGAAATCTTGGATGATGATGAGCATGATTGATTTAGCTTGTTCTATCTTCCATTTCGCTGATTTCACGATTTCAGTCACTTCATAAGGATATTGCTTGATATTTTGTGACTGTGATTTATTCATGATATCTACTATTACTACTCTTGATGAAGCCAAAGATTTTTTGTCAAATGTGCAAACAGTGTGTGATGTAGAAAACAGAACAAAGAATGAACTTAAGCTTGTTGCCCAACAATTGGGAATTGCTGTTCGCTCTCATCAGTCTAAAGATCAAATTGTTGACATGATCAATGAAAGCTTGTTTAATGTAACTCCTCCAGATGAGCAAACGCAGATTGAATTAGCTAAGTTACAGCTAGCCCTGCAGGAGGCTCGTGCTAAGGAGGCTGAATCTCAGGCTCGTATTCAGGAGGCACAGGCACAAATCGAAATTGCTAGGATTCAGGCAGACCATGAGTATCGCATGAAACAAAGTGGAACTGGATCATCTAGCTCTGATGATTTTGATGTGGCTAAAAATGTTACACTTGTCCCTCCTTTTAATGAATGTGATTTAACAAAGTATTTTCAGTTGTTTGAGAGGGTAGCTACAGGTTTTAATTGGCCCAAAAAGTATTGGCCAGTACTCCTTCAAACTGTTCTCACCGGTAAAGCTCAAGTAACTTATGCATCTTTGGCTCAGGATCAATCTGATAATTATGATGTAGTTAAGAGCTTGATTCTTAAGGCCTATGAGCTTGTTCCTGAAGCCTATAGAGTAAAATGTAGGACAACTTATAAGCAAGATAAGCAATCCCATGTTGAGTATGCAAAAATCAAAGAAGATCTGTTAGAGCAGTGGTTAAATTCTAAGAATGTGGATTCTGATTTTGGTAAATTTAAGCAGATGATTTTGCTGGAGGACTTCAAAAGGTGTATTAATAAAGATGTAAGCCTATATCTTGATGAGAAAAGAATAGATAATTTGTCTGATGCTGCAGTTTTAGCTGATGAATATGTTCTCACTCACAAGAGATATTCTAAAGAAAAAAGGAAAGCTGAGAGTAAGTACGTTGCCTCTACTCAGAGTACAGGTAACAGGAGAGAGAATAAAGATGATGTTTCTCAGGAAGTAAATACCAGCTTCACCTCTAGATTTCAGAAAAGTAAATGTACTTATTGTAGTAAGCTTGGTCATACTACGGAGAAATGTTTCAGGAGACAGCGTGATGTGAACAAAAAGGAGTCTTTGAATATTCAGTCAGTTGGTCTAGTGTCCACCCTTGAGAGTTCCCAGAATTCTTTAACTGAGTTAACTGAACCTGCGTTGAGGGGTAAATTAAATTCTCATGATGAAGCTCCTCTTTTGAGCAGTAACGTGGGTGACACTCTCAAGAGTTCATGTGTTAATTTCCTGTCTGATGGTTTTGTCAGTCCTCTGGACAGTAATGACAGGAAATCAGTTAAAATATATTGTGATACAGGTGCTTGCCAATCCCTTATGTTGACCAGTGTTCTAGGCTCTAATGTTAATTCCTCTGATGAAACTGTAATCTTACAAGGTGTAGGGAATAATTACTTCTCTGTCCCTCTGTGCAGAGTGAATTTAGAGTCTGGTTTTGTTAATGGTTCCGTTATGGTTGGGTTGGTTGAGACACTCCCAATATCAGGTGTAACTTTCTTACTTGGAAATGATATTGGTGGAAGTCAAGTGTGTCCAGCTCCTCAGTTGTCTAGTGAACCAGTGACTGCAACCCAGGATTGTGATATCCCTGATATGTTCTCTGCATGTGCTGTCACTAGGGCTAAGTCTAAAGTTACTGGTGACTTAGAGGATAATGATGATGATGATGATGTTATCCTAGCTGACACTTTTCTTGCTAATTTGGACCACTCACCAGATGAGGCAGTACCCCATAGTGTTGATAATTTGTCTTGTCAAGAGTTGGTTGAGTTGCAGGTTGCTGACCCTGAGTTGAAAGGTCTAGTTAACTCTGCTTGCAGTGAGGAAGAGTCAGCTGGTGCTTCTACTTGTTATTATATAAAGTCAGAAGTACTTATGAGGAAGTGGTGACCCCCAACAGCATCAGCCGACTGTGAATGGGAGGTTGTACATCAAGTTGTCATCCCTCGTGTTTGTAGGCAGGATATCATTAGAGTGGCTCATGATTCCAGTTTGGCAGGACACCTTGGAGTGAGGAAGACTGTGGCACGCATTTTGAAACACTTCTACTGGCCAGGTATCTTCAGAGATGTTTCCTGGTATTGTAAGTCTTGTCACACCTGTCAAGTTGTGGGGAAGTGTAATCAGACCGAAAAGGTTGCACCTCTAGTTCCCATTCCTCCTTTTGAGGCGCCATTCACCCGTGTGTTGGTGGATATTGTGGGCCCTCTTCCTAAGACTTCTTCAGGATTTTCTTATGTGTTGACCCTGATTGATATGGCTACTCGTTATCCTGAAGCCATTCCACTTAGAAATATCTCAGCAAAGAACGTGGTTAAGGAAATGCTGGGGTTCTTCACCAAGTTTGGTCTGCCCAAGGAGGTACAGTCAGACCGGGGAAGTAATTTCATGTCAAATGTTTTCAAGCAGTCTCTGAAAGAGTTGGGCATCACCCAGATCACGTCTTCAGCTTACCATCCCCAGACCCAAGGAGCGTTGGAGAGATATCATCAAACACTCAAATCGATGCTCAACAAATACTGTTTGGAACATCAGAAAGACTGGGATAAAGGTCTTCCATTCGTTGTATTTGCCGCAAGAGAATCTCCAAATGAATCACTGGGCTTCTCACCCTTTGAACTACTGTTTGGCCATGAAGTAAGATGAACCCTTAAGCTACTTCAAGGAATGCTGGCTGTCGGAGGAAGATGCCGTCAACCTGCTGGAGTATGTGATGAAGTTCAAAGAACGGCTGTCCACTGCTTTACAGCCGGCGAGAGAGAATTTAGGATCTGCTCAGGAGAAGATGAAGACTTGGTATGATAAGAAGTCCAGGTTACGCCACTTTCAGCCAGGAGATCAGGTTTTGATTCTGCTACCAGTGCATGGGCAACCTCTTCAAGCCAAGTTTAGTGGTCCTTATTTCGTGGAGAAGAAACTCAGTGATGTCAACTATGTCATCGCCATACCAGATCGTAGAAAGAACAAGCAACTTTGTCACATCAACATGCTAAAGTTATATCACAGGCGGGACGAAAATAACCCAGTCTGCACTGTAGCTGTTCCACCTGAGCATGAGCCTGAGTGATAGTTTGGGGAAGAATCCTGATATCATGAATGATCTCCAGACTAAGCTTTCTCATCTAGCTCCCGAGGAAAGGCAGGAGTTTTCGGCATTACTGCAGGAGTACCCGCAAGTGTTCCGTGTCACTCCAGGAAGAACCACTGTGTTGATGCATGATGTCGATGTTGGAGACGCAAAGCCAATTAAACTGCCTCCTTACCGTGTGAACTCAGTGAAAGTTCCTCTCATCAAGAAGGAGCTTGGCTACCTGTTGGACCACAAGATGATTGAGCCCTGTCAGAGCGAGTGGAGTTCTCCTGTCACTCTAGTCCCTAAGCCAGGTGGGTCACAGCGGCTTTGCATCGACTACAGACGTGTTAATCAGATAACGAAAACAGACACTTACCCTCTCCCTCGCGTGGAAGATTGCATAGACAAGATTGGAAAGGCTAGGTACATAAGTAAGTTTGATTTGTTAAAGGGATACTGGCAAGTACCTATGACTGAACGTGCTAGGGAGATCTCATGTTTTGTAACACTAGGAAAGACTTTTGCATGTTCTGTAATGCCATATGGTATGAAGAATGCACCAGCCACATTTCAGAAGCTCATGAATGTTGTAACAGAGGGTTTGGCAGGGTGTGTTGTTTATATTGATGATGTATTAATCTTCAGTGACAACTGGAAAGATCACCTATGCCATGTCAGTAAATTTCTTGAGCGTTTGGTTCAGGCTAATCTTGTAGCTAATTTATCAAAGTGTGAGTTTGGTCAAGCTAAAGTTCAGTACCTTGGGTACGTAATTGGTGATGGACATGTTGCACCACCAGGAGCTAAGGTTCAGGTTATAAGTGATCTTCCCAGACCTAAAAGTAGGGAAGAGCTACAAAGATTTTTGGGAATGGTAAGTTATTACAGGAGATTTGTTCTTAACTTTTCAATTCTTGTATCACCACTTACAGACCTACTGAAAAAGAGAGTTAAATTTGTCTGGACCGATAACTGTGAATCCTCTTTCAGCATACTTAAAGCTATCCTATTAAGTCAGCCAGTGCTCGCTACTCCAAATTTTGCTAAGCCTTTTAAGATGGCTGTTGACGCAAGTGATACAGGAGCTGGGGCTGTTTTGCTGCAAGAGGATGATCAGGGTATTGAACACCCTGTATCTTATTACAGTAAGAAGTTCACTCCACCTCAAAAGAACTACTCAACTATTGAGAAAGAGCTTTTGGCCTTGATTTTGGGTTTACAGCATTTTTCATTTTATTTGTGTTCTGGTTTTGACCCCATAGTCATTTATACCGATCATAACCCACTGAAATTCCTTAGTAAGATTAAAGATAAAAATCAGAGATTGACAAGATGGAGTCTACTTCTTCAGGAGTGTTCATTAGACATACAACATGTCAAAGGGAAAGAAAATGTTATTGCAGATTGCTTATCTAGACTATAGACAGATTGTTTTAGTGTAATAAGAAATTTCCTTTGTAAATTTCTTTTTCTTTGTGGGGAGGTGTTACATAGCCTGTGATTTCATCATCCTTTGTATAATTCTAACGTACAGTATGCTGCATGTTTGATCACGATTCGCCACGTGGCTTCCATAGCGACCGGACTTGCGTGTTCTGCCTCACTCCCCCCTTCTCCCCTTTGTAGTAGAGTAAGTCGTTCTTTCTGTTGTTCAGAGCAAGATTTTCAACTCTTTGTCCCCTATGGCTTCATTTGCACGTCCTTCTTACAAGTTGTATCAAGCTCTGCCAGCCCCTATATAATGAGCTCAGTCTCTGTATTAATTGCAACTTAGATCTACTCCTCATTTTGTTCACATCTCTGTCCTCTCCTGTACAATTATTATTTTTGTGAGTGCTCAGGAAGTCTCCAACCATCTAGCTGCTGTGTAATTTGAGTATAAGTGTTATTACATTTTTTTTCTTGTACTGTATAGCATAAGGTGTTAATTAGTAGGCCTAGTGAGGTTTTTGTGATTCATGTGTTTTAGGTGTCAGCCATTATTAATAATATTTTGTATCTGTAATAATATATCTTGCATTAACTGAGCATTATCCGGTTTTCTCATTTATCAGGGCTGATTTAGATAAATTTGCTCTTGCTAAATTCATGTTAATAGAGGCTATTGCAGTTAACCATATATTTAACCTGTTTTTTGCCATTACATTATCCTTATGAGTCCTGAATGTTTAGTTGTTAGTTTGAGCATTAAACTTTAACTTGTAAATTTACCTAACTCTCTTGTATATATATATATATATATTATATATATATATATATATATATATATATATATATATATATAATGATATAAACTAATTACATACAAATATTTCACTCAGGGGGTCTTAGTTGAATGTTCACTCTACCTCCCGTAAATACTGACTCCAAGTTTGCAATTCTTGCTTGCATTCTGTGCATCGCCAACAGTACTTTGGCAAGTACAATGGAGAAGATTATAAAGACAGTTGGTACTGGGCTATACACATAATATGGGTTGAACATTCTCATATTCAATTCTTCCTGGGGCTTCATTGTTTCACTAATTAGTTGCATATTTTCAGACTTAGGTGAAGTGAACTTAATACTTGTGCTCATATTTAAATCCATCTTAGGTAGTGGGTGGAAATATTTGTGTGCATGACTGAGGATGGCATAGTGATTGCTGGTAGCTGAAGTGGACATGGATGGTGTAAGTACAGCACAGTAGCCTGGTGCTATGTATAATCCTGATGCTAAAGTATGAGATGGTGGCATATTTGGATAAATTATGTAAACTGATGTGTTATGAGTGAAGCAGAAAAACTGTGAATGTCCAATGCGTTGATGATGTGTACTGTAGGTTTATCTGGAGCAAATGTGAAGTTGCAATGGTGATGAATGTCATGATTTCTTATGACAGCCATTTCACAAGAGACTGTTCCAGTAGGCTGAAACGTGAAAATGTACACAGGACAAAGGTGAACAGCATGTAAGGATGTACGGCACTTTCGTTCAATCGTTGATTCACTAGCGAAAGTGACAGTGTCCTGTGTCTTGGAGACGATGATGAGTTCGGTGTCTGTGTTGATGTTGATGATGACCAAAGTGTCATTACTCTTAGAAGGGAAGGGGTATAATTGATAGACTGTGATCAGATCATCAGTTAAGAATGGTACATGAACTATTACTGATGTTGGTGTTAGAGCCTCTTCTAAATATGGATAATATAACATTAGATTCCTACGCCGGAACAGAGGCTTCAAACCATGTTTATGTATGCCTTGACTAATTATCTGACGTAGATCATGAGCTCGAAGTAGGTTAACCCACCGCGTGCTGACTATTTTTAGTCCTATGGGTCACCCTAGTGCCGTTTTTTTTTTTTTTTTGGGCTAAAATGATAGATTTTGATGTGGAAACAACGAATTTCGTCGTTAAAATGCTGACCGAGGCTCGGAAATGGGTTTTATTCAGCCCGGCACACTTGTCTACAGGTATAGCGACTCTCTCATGCTCACTACGTACGTGAGAGAAAGTCGTTTTCTATGTAAGGTATACTCAGGTATTTATGCTGGGAAGGTATAGGAATGTTCAGTACACTTTTCTGATTACTTATTACTTCAGCATCTATCACAATTTGCGTGTCTTTCTCACTGTGAATGCATTATCTTATACTACTTGAAGATAGGTACATCCTGACTTCATTATGTACAGTCCTGGCACTTACAAGAAGATATACATCTTGACTTCACTATATAGTCCTTACACTTACAAAAAAATATTTACAACTTACACTTGCATGAAAATACTTACAAAATGCCTTCACTATGTACAGCACTGGGTGAGGTACACAGGCAGAGTGAGGCAGAGCGAGCATGAGGAGGGGATCGAGTGAGTGTATGGCCTTGACAGCCTGGGGGATGGTAGAGGAACAGTTACCTTACATGCCTGCCAATTTTTACCTGCGAATCTTGAAAAATGCGGTCACAGTGAAGTTTTTTTTTATTTTAGACAATTTTAAAACGGCACTGGCACTGAGTGCGCAATTACATCAGACCATTTTAAAATGGCACTGGCACAGGGCGGGTTAATAGTGATCTTGCCATTACCAGGATTTTGCAGTACCTTGCATGAGTGCCCTGTAACGAACTCTAGTGTTATCTAACTGGAGCATTTTTATGCCAATATGTTCCATGATTACTGAGAAGTGTTGGAAAAGTGTCATGTCTCCTTCCATGGCATTTTTTTTGTCCACACTCTAGTGAGTTATACTTCTGCCTTTCTTAGATTTTTCACGATCGTCTTCAATGCTGTTTTGAACGTCAACTAACTTGTGTTGATATGTTAGTACCAGAGCCATTTTATTAAATCTGTCGTTTATTCTTGAAGATCTTCCTCTGTAGCCAATCCAAAAATGTTCCATAGAATTGCACCACCCAGGTCGAACAAACCGTGCCTTTCACGAGTACTTGTGATGTTGTTCGTGTCCATTAATACCTCCGTTCCATGAGATGGGAAATCTTGGATGATGATGAGCATGATTGATTTAGCTTGTTCTATCTTCCATTTCGCTGACTTCACGATTTCAGTCACTTCTTTTGTGTTGTGAGCTTCTGAAACATAGCTTCCTATCATAAAGTCCAGGGTCCTCAGTGGTTTGGCAATATTCTCCAAATAAGCAGGTAATTCATGTAAGAAGTCCAAACTAATTTCAGTGCTCGTGATATCTTTCACGATTCATGTCGAGGCCGTTGGAGCTATGAGGCATCCCTGCCGTACTATATGCTGAGGGTCTAAGTGAGCATTTCCTCTTGTTATGTAGAGGAGAATCCATGGTATAAGTCACCTCATCGTTACCTACCGAAAAAAAAAAAAAAAAAAAACTAATAAAGTCATGCTGTGGTCGATGATAGTGATGATATGTGCATTATAACTGCTTCGTGGAGAACAGTAGTTTTGGTCGTTGTTTTACTTGTAGAAGGAGTTTAAATCGACACCTAGCTCATGTAAATGCTGTATTATGGCATCTGTAGTAACAGTTGCACCTATTTTTGTGTGTTTGTTATGCGATCTTAATGTATATTTGTATGTATTGATTTCCTCTAATATCCTCCTCTCTTCCTATTTCTCCCATCTTTCCTGTCACTTCTTATTGCTTTTCTTTCCTTCACAGGTGGCTTTACATTGAGTGACAAGTCAAATGGTTCCTGTAAGCCAAGAACCCATTTACAACGCTGGGTGGTTACCATATAACCAACCCATACGTGCTCCCTACATGTCAACAAGTGGGTTGGTGGAGGGTTAGTGCCCCTCCCCGTAAAACAGGTAACTCATAGTCAAGTGGCCACCCCTAACGGGATTATGGCGTCTGGCAATAGATAGATAGATAAATAGGTAGATATTGTCACTGATATTGTTCGGTGTTTCGGTTGTGTCCTGGGTTGCATAATTGCTGGCTAAATTCCTTGGGACCTTTTTTAAATGATCAACATGAACTTATTTTCCTTCGCCACTCGACAGTGACTTAATTACTGCCGTACCTTGTTTGCAGTCTTCTTAATCACTCTGTATGGGCCTTCAAATTTCGGTAATAGTTTATTGTCTCTTGTGTAAATGATATCATAGACAATTTCTCCTAAGTCGAAAGGCGATTTTTTTGCCCTTTTATCGAATGACTCTGTCATTTCTTCCCTGGACATCGATAATTGTTTCTTCACCCTTTTGTGTATATCCTGGAATTCACGCAATTGGAGTTTAGGGTAATCGTCGTAATTATATAATGGT
Organism: Coenobita brevimanus; assembly: GCF_032717465.1. Lineage (NCBI taxonomy): Eukaryota > Metazoa > Arthropoda > Malacostraca > Decapoda > Coenobitidae > Coenobita > Coenobita brevimanus. Next base: position 10,800,820 of record NC_137041.1, read on the forward strand.
AAATTTTCACCTTCGAGAACTTGGTAAGGTAATTGATTTTCTGTCCCGTATATAGTGAAATGTGGTGTGTCTCCTACAGATTTATTAATTGCTCAATTAATTGAAGCTTCCACTCTTGAAATCCAATCATCCCAGCTTGCATAATTGTCATTACGAATGTGACGTAGCACATCCAACACTTTTTTGTTTTGTCTCTCTACCAACCCATTGGTTGCTGGGCTAAGACATTTACCTTTTTTATATTGTATTGCTTACATATTTCTTGCAAGATTTCGGAATTAAACTCACCCCCATTATCACTTATTAATACCTTTGGGGTTGTGAATGGACAAATAATATTATCTACGATTGCCCTTGCCGCTGTTTCAGCTGTCTTATCTTTAATTTGGGCTAAAATCACATATTTTGAGAAGTGGTCGGTTGCCACGAATAGATATTATTATTATTGTATGATAAGGGTAATTTAAGTATGTCAACCGCGACAACGTCCCACGGTCGATTAGGTATGGGGTAATGTCCTACTGGTGCAGGTGTTGAAGTGTAGCCTTTGAGTCTCGCACGTGACTCGCATCTGTCTATATTATTGTATATATCTTTTAGTAATGATGGCCAGTAGTATCAGAGCCTGGCCTGTCTAACCGTCCTATCCTTGCCAGGATGTCCTGCATGTGGACCATCGTGTTTTATCCTTAATACTTGAGGTATCATTTCATTAGATACCACTAATTGTTTATTATTTTTTCTAAGGTTTGGTTGTCCTGGGTTGATCCTATATAAGGCATTATTGACTAATGTGAATTGTTCAAGAGGTATAGGTAGCTTGGTTAACTGTATGCCATTGCCACTTTCCAATCTGTATATAACTTTAGACCATGTTGGATCAGGTCTCTGTGCTCTTGAGATTTCATCATGGCTTGGGATGTTTCCCTTGAGATCTAATGCTGGGACATGAATTGTCGTCGGGTTCCTGGATAGCGCATCAGCTACTAAATTTATTTTCCCCTGTATGTCGTGAATATGTCTATCTATCTATCTATCTATAGCCCGACGCCCTGATCCCGCAAAGGGTGGCCGCAGACAAAACGCCTCCAAGTCGCTCTGTCACCCACCATTTGACTACCCTCCCCCCTACTCACCCCCCCCTCCCTCATATACCTCTCAACTCCATCCCTCCACCTCATCCTCGGTCTACCTCTCCCTCTCCCTCCCTCCACCTCACCTACATACACCCTCTTAGTCAGTCTTTCATTCTCCATTCTCTTCACATGTCCAAACCACCTCAGTGTATTTCTCCTAATCTTCTCAACCACATCCACATCCACCCCACAGCGTTCCTTCACTTCTTCATTCGTCAACCTGTCCCTCCACATCACTCCAGATGCTCCTCTCAAGTGAATATGTACATTGTAGTTTTCAACTGTACATTTCAATCTTGCTTTCCTCTCAGAGAGGAGTTTTACTTGGAACATACCCACGGACAGTTTATTGTCGGTGAGTATGTGAATTTCGTAACCATATACCAAATCTCGAAACTTCTGTAATGCAAAGACCACTGCAAGTGCTTCTAGGTCTGTGGTTCAATCATTTTTCTCTACACCTTTTATTTGTCTGCTAGCGAATGCAATTGGCTTATTTTTTCCACGATTATCTTCTTGCATCAGTACAGCTCCTAGTCCTTTAATGGACGCATCTGTGCAAATTATAAATGGTTTTGTGAAATTAGGGTAGGCCAGGCAAGGTGTATTTGTAAGTTTATCTTAAAAAATGCTAGTTTTTGTTCCTCTTCCCACTGGAATACAGCATCTTTTTTTTGTAGAATGAATAGCGGATGTGCTATATGAGAGAATTGGTTAATAAAGGGGCGGTAATATCCCACTAGCCCCCCAAATTGTCTTTCTTCGTCTATATTTGTTGGTTCTGGGAAATCCCTTACTGCCTGTATTTTGACCTCAGACGTGTGAATACCTTGGGCATCTAGTATGTGGCCTAAGAATTTCATTTTCATAAAGCAAAATTTGCATTGTGACAGCTTAATTTTTAAATCAGCATCAGCAAGCTTTTGTAGGAGCTGGTCTAATTTCTGCAGATGTTCATCTACAGTATAGTTTGGGTAGCAATAATAATGTCATCTAGATACACAAGTATCCCTTTTCCCAGCATTCTATACAATACTTAATTCATTAATCGTTGGAACGTGCCTGGTGCTGTCCTCAACCCCATAGGCATTCGTTTATATTGGTAATGCCCTGTATTCGTGGAGAAAGCAGTGTATTTGCGTGATTCTTGCTCAAGGCTAAATTGGTAATAGCCATTGAGGAAATCGATTGTGGAAAATACATTATTCTCTGGTCCAATATTTTGTAAGATGTCACTTAACAGTGGCATAGGAAACCGGTCAGGGATTGTGTGATGATTTAATTTACGATAATCTACTACCGCACGCATTGCTCCGTTTCGCTTGGGTACGAAAAATAATGGGGCATTCCACGGGAAGACAGGTGGTTCAATATTACCTACTTTTAGCATTTCCTCAACATTGATTTGCCAGGATGCGTTGTGAATGTGCGACTCTATATGCCGGTTCCAATATTGGTTGTGTGTCCGGGTGTACGTTAATCATGTGTGTAATTAGGTTAGTACACCCTAATTGTTCTCCGGGTAATGCTACCGTTTGTTAATGTTTCTCTAATAAATCTAAGAGGTCATTTTCTTCGTTAAATTGTCCTGAGTGAATCAAATTCTCCTGTATGCATTATCCGTCCGTAGATTTTATCTTACTTGTCGTTCTTGCTACGGTTTCTCTTACAGGGGCAGGACATGTTTCTAAACTACAAAACCAAGTCCCCTTTTTTATCTCTACTTCCCCATTCATCTGATTAATGAGGAAAACATGAGTTTCCCCATCGTTGTCCACTTGACATAATGTGTTTTCCACCGACGGTCCTTTCACCCTACATAATTCCTCCAAGACAAGGACCGTACTATTCTTCAGTTTACTCTTTATGGTGACTTTCATCTGTGAGTTAGATGGAATAGCAACATCATTGGTAAGACTGGCAGGAAACAATACTACTTGGCTGTCAGGTCTGTCACTAAGCAGAGAAGATGGAGGAGTTGGGGATGGGGTGGTGTGAGTGAGTGTATACCCTTGTTCGATTGAGTGGTTCTGTTTAGTCGTTTGATAGTTCTAACTCTTTTTGATTTTCTACTGTTGGTGGGTGACAATTCTGATGATAATTCCTCTATGAATTCATTGTTGCAATGTATTCCATTCATATGTGGGAGTAGAATGGTAATCTCTGTTCTCATGGTATTCGAACCTACTAATATGTTGCCTCTTATAGCTAAATTTTGTACCATAGAGAAAAGAGCAGATATCGGTCTTGTGGTTTCTGTAAAACTGATATCTAACTGTATCATGCCCTTTACAGTGATTTGTTTGCCATCTACTGCATATAAGTCTAAATCAGATTCCTGTAAGAAAGTTACTTTTTTCTTATTTCCAAAAACTCTCTGTAATTCCTCTTGTGTTATTAAATTAACTGGGGAGCCTGTATCTAAGAATAATAAACAATTTGATCTTCACATGACGCGGGCACTAAGCTACACTAATTTCCAGTCAAACTTATGTTATCTTTAGGTTTACTTTTACTTATTGTTTTTTTTTTTTTTTTTCGTGGCTTGTGATTCCCCCGGTTTGAACATAGAAATCAATTTTTCTATTGTCATACAGTCTGATGTCCAGTAGCCCGGCGACCTATTATATCAATAATATGAGTCATATCCTTATGCGTTTTGTTTGTCCTCTTTATTCTTAATATAACATTCATTTTTTGTGTGACCAGGATTTGTACAATAATAGCATAATGTGGACCTTTCTCTCGAATGAGATCCTCCAGATGATTTTCCATTTTTCGGTTTTCCCTGGGCTCAATTTCTACTTGGACTACGTGCAAACTTTTGAGACAGTCTGTAGCCTGGTGTTTGGGAACGTTGTCTTGACGACTGGGTTTGCTTGCTTTTGTCTGTTTTCGGGCCGCGATCGATTTTGTTCTTTGGTACAAGTGTTCGTGGCCGCTACTGTGTCCACAACCCTCATTCTGGTTGTATTGGATCGTGATTCACTCACCCCTGCTATGCTACAATTCATCTCTACCTCGTTCATAAAATCTAACAAACACATTCCTGGGGTGTATGGAATTGTTTTAGCAATCTTAAGGACCCCATCAGGTAATTTACACAGGGCAGCTACATAACCAAGGATGTCTACGACATACAATTGTGACATTTTCCCATCATCTGTTACCCAATTTGAGTTTTCAAAGGTAGCTAAAAGTGTTCTCTTAATATTTGATACATCTGCTGTTATTTCACTTAATACATGATTTGTTGTATTTTCTCTCATGAGATCCACACTCTCATGTAATTCTGGAATTATACCTGGCAGGGAATTTATGCCTCCAGAAAATTTCTTCAGGAATTCTGATTTATAATCATCGTATGTCTTAGTTCGTAAGAGTTTATCTGATCCGAGGAGGTCACTGGCTGGACATCTTTCCTGGTTAATCCATGAGGAAAAAACTGCTATTTTCTCATTTTCATCTGTTATATGTCTCTTAACAAACAGTTGCTCGCAATGACTGATGAGAGACACGACGTCAGTGCGATCCTTTTTTGTGCCTGAGAATTTTGGGAGATTTTTGTCCTCATGATAAACATAGACATGGGGAGGAGATGTGGAATTACCTTCGTTAGCCATGGTATTTGTTTGTTTCGTTAAATTCACTTGGAGTCCCTTGTCGTTATGGTAAGGGATAGTTGGGTAGTTATTTCCTGACCTGTGAGCCTGCGTGAAAATATTTTCCTAGGTGTGTAAGACAGAGTTAAAATCGTCACTGTCTATTTCCGAGAATGGTGTGGGAAATATTTCCTCCAGAGCAGTTGCGCTCTCTACCTTATATAACAGTCGTCCCTGGTTAGATAGCACAGGAAAACCTGAGATCGTTCATAATTCCAAGCGGTTTTTACAACCCAGAAATTAAGTTCTCTTTAATAATTCTCATTATTGATAAATTAAATGCTACTGCATTTAACCCTCGTGGACAACTATACTGTAAATACATGTAATTACTTGGGAATTTCCACTGACCTAAACTGCGTCTGCGCGTTAGATGACGTGTCGGGGATGGAAAGACTGTCATGTAAAAGCAGATGTGGGTTTAGCATTTTCATAGGTAAAGGGAATATTTGGTTTAGCTTTAGTTTAATTAAAACCAAGATTAATTTGTTAGATTCGCCCTGTATATATCGTGATGTAATCTAACTGTATTTAGCATTGTAATTAATTAATAGTTGGCACCTTCAAATCCGATGAGGGAGAAGAAGCCAGCCATTTTGTATCACTTTCCTCCTGGGGACTTCTATGATTGGTCGCGAAGAGAGTGTATGTATGCTCGTGTTATCGCTTCTCTAGCATTACAGGGTTGCCTTACTGGCATTAGTTCTTTCTTTTTTTTTTCACCCTTCTGGTGGTTTTTAGGGTAGTTAGTTTCTCATATTCCTCCCCTCCCTGTAGCTAGGTACAGTAGGAGTCTGTGCCATTACAATGGGTTTACCTTTGCTTACTCACCCACGGAGGGTCCCCCCTTACTGATCGCTCTGGGGCGTGAATAAACACGGTCGGGCCTCCCTGGAGTGGTTTGAGAGGGCAACCTCAGATAGGTGTTTGGTCCCAGGTTGATTGTCCCTTGCTTGTTTTATCTCCTCCATCCCACTTCCCCCGTTATGGGGGAGTGGTACTATGGCGGACGCCCCTACTGCCTCCCCCCACTTCAGGGGGGGAGGCGGTCCTGACCGACCCCTGACTGAACCCCTGACAGACTCCTCCCAGACTGAACGGCTCCAGACGCGCACCCCTCTAGACATAAATGTAAATAACACCTCCTTCGTGCTACTTCATGCGGTTGGTTCCACTCCCCTGTCCAGCCTCAATTCCCTTATCATCAACAAGGTGGTTGATGGGTGTGCTGGTGAGGTGGAACAGGTGAAAAAACTTGCTAGTGGGGACTGTAAACTCGCGACAGGTGAAGGATTTGATGAAATTGAGCAAATTTCATTGTTATGATGTTGAGCCGAAGATCCCTCCTTCCATGAATTCCTGCAAAGGTGTTATCACCTGCAAGGACCTCATGGAAATGGAAGAGGACGACATCATCTGTGAACTTGCTCAGCAAGATGTAATTGATGCACGTGTTACAACTCGTTTCCAGGTAGGGAAGAGGATGAAGACAGCCACAGTAGTCTTGAATTTTGGCAAAGTATCTCTCCCTACTAATGTGAAAGTAGGATATGAAATTAGTAATGTCAGACCGTACATTCCCAATCCCCTTCGTTGTGCAAAATGTCAGCTCTATGGACACCACGAAAAGTCTTGTCAGGCTTCCAACTTCGTGTGTGGCAAGTGCGCGGCTGTAGGACATTCTGTTGAACACTGTACATATGAGACTGAGTGCTGCTTTCACTGCCAGGGTGGTCACTCCACTTCCTCTCGGGTTTGTCCCAGGTGGAAGGAGGTGAAGGAGGTCTGCACAGTGAAAGCAACTGAGGGCATATCCTTTTACGATACTAGGAAGAAGGTGAAGGAGTTGCATGCAACTCCCAAACCTATTGTCTCCTATGCATTGGCGTTTGTGTCCCGTCCCGTGATGTGCACCGTGGAGACACAGACTGACCTTACCTTTGCTCCTCATGCCACTCGCCCTACCTCTCAGTCTAGACCCCCTGTACGTTCGAACTCTCTTACAGACATCCCTGTCACTGCTTCCTACTCTCAGGCTGCCACTGCTCCTTCGCAGTCGGTGTGGCCAAAATTGAAGTCCAACAAGTCTGATAAGAATAATCTGACCACCCTCACCAAGCTGGCAAGTCCTCATGTCCTTCCCACTCCTGGTCCTGCAAGGGAGAGAAAGAATTGCTCTTTCTCGGTGGAGTCTGGGAGCCTCGTTATTGACGAAAATATGGAGGTCTCCATGAGCAAGCACCGGGAAAGGTCCCCCGGTAGCCACTCGCCTGTTGGCGGGAGGTATAAAAAAATTAAGAGCACTGGCCACTCTCGTAAATCTTTTCCTGTCGCTTTCACTATATTACAGTGGAATTGTAGAGGTGTTGTGAATAAGTTACAAAATATAGCAATCATGCTTTCTCTACACAGGCCAGATGTTGTTTGTTTACAGGGGACGCGCCTGGAGGATCATCCCGATCCTCCACACTTCCATCACTACCATTCGTATAGAAGATTTGAAGGTCACGGAGTTGCCATATAAACACACAAATCACACCCACAAATGAAAGTGATTCTAAATTCTACTCAGGAAGCTGTCGCATGCAGAGTAAAATTTAATAATACATATCTGTCTATTTGCTCTCTGTACTGTCCTCCACATGGCCTCATTGATAGTGAGGCTTTAAATTCACCATTTGAACATTTACCTGGGAATAAGTTAGTGTTGGGCGACTTTAACGCCCATCACTATCAATGGGGTAGCTTGAGGATCGAAGGTCTTGGGAAGCAAGTAGCCGACCTAACACTACAGTCCAACCTCTGTCTTCTGCACGATGGTAGAGCGACTCGTGTAGATGATCGTACTGGTAACTTTTCTGCCATTGATTTATCTTTGGCCTCCCCTGGTATACATGAAGATTTCTCGTGGGATCCTTATGACGATTCCTTGGGAAGTGATCTTTTACCCATCTGTCTTTCTTATACACATGACATCGTTTCGGACCCTTCACCTCCAAAATTTAACTATAAGAAAGCAGATTGGGGATCCTTCTCAAGGATCGCCAATTTAGATATTTCTGGGGAGACCATAGATGTTAAGGTCGAAAATTTAGCCAAATCTATATTACACACAGCTGAGGCTGCTATTCCCAAGACTTCTACAGTTCATGAGAAGCATAGAGCACATTGGTGGACGCCGGATTGCCGACAAGCATTAAGGAAATGTAATAGGAGATACAGAATTTTTGATAGTCAGCCCACTGGGGAAAATTTTATTGCATACAAACAGGCACGGGCTGAGGCAAGGAGAATAATAAGAAGGGCCAAACGTGACTCCTGGCGGTCCTTTGTGTCCACGGTGACTCGTACTACACCATTAAGTAAAGTCTGGACCACTATTAGAATATTAAATAATAAAGGCCCATACTTCCCTGTCACCACCCTGCAGGTGAACAACACCATCTATGACGGGCCTGTGGACGTTGCTAACATCCTCGCCAGGAGTTTTTCTCATGTAAGTAGCTCAGCCAATTATGATCTGTGTTTTCAACATCAGAAACGCACGGCTGAGCTACAGTTAATAGACTTTGCCACAGAAGACGTAGACTCCCCGAACAACCAAGAATTTACACAAGATGAACTTCTCCTTGCCCTTAAATCCTGTAAAGACACCAGCCCTGGACCAGACACCATCACGTACGGTATGATCCAGCATCTTAATCAGGACAACCTGATTAATTTGTTAGCATTGTACAATGAGATTTGGGTGTCTCGAGCGTTCCCAAACTCATGGCACTTTGCGCAAGTCATACCGAAACCCAAAGAGGCTGGTCGTCTTATGAATCCCACCTCATTTCCTCCTATTGTTCTGACTTCTTGTCTATGTAAGGTCATGGAACGTATGGTTAATAATAGGCTTCTTTTTGTTTCAGAGTCGAAGAATTTGTTAAATGATCAACAATGTGGCTTGTGTAAATACAGAAGTTCGCTAGATCATTTAATGAATTTGGAGCATTGTATTGCAGAGGCATTTGCCAATAAAGAATTCATGATAGGGGTGTTCTTGGACATCCATAAAGCCTATGACATGACATGGCGACACGGTATACTAATAAAGCTCTATGGTTATGGTTTAAGAGGAAATTTGTCTATTTATATTTCAAATTTCTTAACGGACAGGACTTTCTCTCTCAAATTGCCTCGTAACGTAACCGGATATATTAATCCAGGAAAACGGGGTGCCGCAGGGAAGTGTGCTTAGTCCCACTTTATTTAGTATTATGATTAATGATATTCTGTCATCAGCTCCCATCCCGAGGAATCTTCAATACTCGCTCTATACTGACAATTGTGCAATATGGCACTCTTCCCATAATGCACAATTTTCGGCTGGGCGGATTCAAGCAGCCCTTGACTCCGTCCACCACTGGGGCTTGCAGTGGGAATTTAAGTTTTCCGTCCCTAAGTGTGCCGCTGTAGTCTTCACTGATTGCAATGTACCTAATTTGTGCTTAACTTTTGATAATTAGGTGGTACCTTTTCAAAATTCTGTAAAGTTTTTTGGAATACATTTTGACCATCGTTTGAGCTTCAAAATTCATGTTAATAATTTGATTACTCATTGTGATATACCGTTAAATGTCCTCAAGTACCTAGTAGGTACTACTTGGGGTGCCGAGAGAAAATCTTTATTCATGGTGTATAAGTCCTTTATTTGATTGAAGCTCCCTATGGCGCACAGGTGTATGGCTCGGCATCCGATGCCACGCTGAATGGATTGGATGTGTTGCAGAATAAATGTTTGCGAATGTGTCTTGGAGCCGTCCGGTGTACCCGTGTAGCTCGAATGGAAGTGGAGGCGAATGTGCCTCCCCTCCGTATACGCCGTGACCATCTGGCCTTGTCCTATGGACTAAGAACATATAGGAAAAGTAATATCGGCAATGTGGCCTGTACCCCCCTGCGTCAATACCACCATCTTCTGGAGGGGATGTATCGGCCACTTGCCGTTCGCCTCCACTTACTGACTCAGGAGCTTGGTGTGGACCCCAGTGACTGTGACAAGTTGGTGTTAAAAAACATAGCTCCTTGGGAGCCACCTGGCTTTACTGTTGATGCGTCGTGGCTCCCATCACCAAAGACCAAGGCACCGGAGGCGGAGGTCCACCACTTGTTTCGCAACATCATCGTGCGTCACTTGGGGTCCCACCAATTGTACACCGATGGTTCCAAGTCGAGTGAATGTGTGGGTGCAAGTGTATGGTCGACTGAATGTGCCCTCAGGTATCGGTAGCTGACTCATACATCTGTGTTTACCTCTCAACTTTTTGCCATCGACAAAGCCAAAGACTATGCTCTCCATTCTAGGAATGACTCATTTGTCATATTTTCGGATTCAAAATCAGCCCTTTAGTCAATTCCATCTTGTACTATACTACGGACTCCCACGAGATCCAGGACCGCATCATTAATAAGTTGCATTCATGCAACAAGTCATTCACGCTGATCTGGGTGCTTGGTCATTGTCGTATCTACGGCAATGAGCAGGCTGACTTACTTGCAAAGTGAGCTGTAGAGCTCGAGGAGACTTGGGACGTTCCTCGTGATCTACGGTCAAGTCTCTCTCTCGGAAAGAAATCAATAAATCTTCTGCGGCAAGGTCAGAGGACCAGACGAAATATTCGAACTTGTAAGCCATACCTGGACGACTGGGACACAAACCTTCCCAGTCGCCTTGAAGAAAAAGTGTTAGCTCTATTACGGCTTAATGCCACCATGTTAACGCACATGAAACCTTATATGGAAAGACGATTCCCACTGCACTGTGACATCTATAATGCGGTGTTATCTATCAGTCATATCATCCTGCGCTGTCGGCGATTTATTCGTGAACGCGCTTCACTTATAAATTATTGCGGTGCAGCAGACGTCCCCTTCACCCTTTCCGCCATCCTGGGTGATGGGGACATTGTTATGACCGATAAATTGATGGCTTTCTCGAGAGAGACCGGACTGATCAGAGTGATGTGACTTTTTTGCTATATGGTTTTGGTTTTTATCGATCGTAAATATGCATATATTGTACTGTTAATTAGGGTTGATAGTTGACATATTTGAAATAGTTCCTCCTCTCACTGACCTACTCTTAATATTGATGTCCCCTACATTAAACCCCTTTCCTCGACTGACAGTCACCAGCTGATGAGTGCAAGTGTGCAATATAGAAAGGTATTGGGCACTTGCAGTCGATGGTGGTCTGTTGGGCGAGGTTCTTCACTTTTTGTACATATTAGGTAAATACATTATACTATCTTGATAAAGTTGTCCTAATTAGGGCCGACAGCTGACGTATATGGAACTGTTCCTGACTCGTCTGGTTCCCTTTCATAAATTGATGTCCCCTATATTAGCTTGGGCCTCGACTGACAGTCAGCAGGTGATGAGTGCAGGTATGTAATTTAGAAAGGCATTACATATCTGCAGTCGATGGTGTTCTGTTAGTCGAGGTATTTTTACCATTAGTGTAGGTCTAGCTATTTGTCTTTGTAGGATTTAGTATAGGTCAGCGATTACTCTGTCAGGTGATTTGTTTTAGGGTCTCTAGATTAGGTTTTTCTTCATAAGGTCTACAAAATATAAAACCAAAAAAAAAAAAGTAAAAAAAAAAAATAATCAAAATTCTTTTATATATATATGTACGTGTGCATGAAAGTGTGTCTGTATATGTGCCTGGAAGTGTTTGTGTGTGTGTGTGTGTGCATATATATATATATATATATATATATATATATATATTGTTACATAGCCTATGATTTCATCGTCCTTTGTATAATTCTAACGTACAGTATGCTGCATGTTTGATCACGATTCGCCTCGTGGCTTCCATAGTGCGTGTTCTACCTCACTCCCCCCCTCCTCCCTTATAGTAGAGTAAGTCGTTCTTTCTGTTGTTCAGAGCAGGAGTGTCAACTCTTCGTCCCCTATGGCTTCATTTGCGCGTCCTTCTTACAAGTTGTATCAAGCTCTGCCGGCCCCTATATAATGGGCTCAGTCTCTGCATTAATTGCCACTTAGATTTACTCCTCATTTTGTTCACATCTCTGTCCTCCCCTGTACAGTTGTTATTATTTTTGTGAGTGCTCAGGAAGTCTCCAACCATCTAGCTGCTGTGTAATTTGAGTATAACTGTTATTACATTTTTCTTGTACTGTATAGCATTAGGTGTTAATTCGTAGGCCTGGTGGGGTTTTTGTGATTCATGTGTTTTTGGTGTCAGCCATTATTAATAATATTTTGTGTCTGTAATAATATATCTTGCATTCACTGAGCATTATCCGGTTTTCTCACTTTATCAGGGCTGACTTAGATAAATTTAATCTAGCTAATTTCGTGTTAATAGAGCCTATTCCAGTTAACCATATATTTAACCTGTTTTTGCCATTACATTATCCTTATGAGTCCTGAATGTTTAGTTGTTAGTTTGAGCAATAAACTTTAACTTGTAATTTTACCTAACTCTTTTGTTTTGAATCTGGAACTTTGCGAGACAGTTTTCTTTGTTCCGTAACATAAATTTGGCGACCTCTTATCAGGATATTCAGGATATTATCATAAGGATATTGCTTGATATTTTGTGACTGTGATTTATTCATGATGTCTACTATTACTACGCTTGATGAAGCCAAAGAATTTTTGTCAAATGTGCAAACAGTGTGTGATGTAGAAAACAGAACAAAGAATGAACTTAAGCTTGTTGCTCAACAATTGGGAATTGCTGTTCACTCTCATCATTCTAAAGATCAAATTGTTGACATGATTAATGAAAGCTTGTTTAATGTAACTCCTACAAATGAGCAAATGCAGATTGAATTAGCTAGGTTACAGCTAGCCCTGCAGGAGGCTCGTGCTAAGGAGGCTGAGTTTCAGGCTCGTGCTAAGGAGGCTGAGGCTAAGGAGGCTGAGTGTCAGGATCGTATTCAGGAGGCACAGGCACAGGCTCAGGCACAAATTGAACTTGCTAGGATTCAGGCATACCATGAGTATCGCATGAAACAAGGTGGAACTGGATCATCTAGCTCTGATGATTTGGTTGAGACACTCCTAATGTCAGGTGTAACTTTCTTACTTGGAAATGATATTGGTGGAAGTCAAGTGTGTCCAGCTCCTCAGTTGTCCAGTGAACCAGTGGCTGCGACCCAGGATTGTGATGTCCTTGATGTGTTCTCTGCATGTGCCTTCACTAGGGCTAAGTCTAAAGTTACTGGTGACTTAGAGGATAATGATGATGTTATCCTAGCTGACACTTTTCTTGCTAATTTGGACCACTCACCAGATGAGGCAGTACCCCGTAGTGTTGATAATTTGTCTCGTCAAGAGTTGGTTGAGTTGCAGGTTGCTGACCCTGAGTTGAAAGGTCTAGCTAACTCTGTTTGCAGTGAGGAAGAGTCAGCTGGTGCTTCTACTTGTTATTATATAAAGTCAGGAGTACTTATGAGGAAGTGGAGACCCCCAACAGCATCAGCCGACTGTGAATGGGAGGTTGTACATCAAGTTGTCATCCCTCGTGTTTGTAGGCAGGATATCATTAGAGTGGCTCATGATTGCAGTTTGGCAGGACACCTTGGAGTGAGGAAGACTGTGGCACGCATCTTGAAACACTTCTACTGGCCAGGTATCTTCAGGGATGTTTCATGGTATTGTAAGTCTTGTCACACCTGTCAAGTTGTGGGGAAGTGTAATCAGACCGAAAAGGTTGCACCTCTAGTTCCCATTCCTCCTTTTGAGGCGCCATTCACCCGTGTGTTGGTGGATATTGTGGGCCCTCTTCCTAAGACTTCTTCAGGATTTTCTTATGTGTTGACCCTGATTGATATGGCTACTCGTTATCCTGAAGCCATTCCACTTAGAAATATCTCAGCAAAGAACGTGGTTAAGGAAATGCTGGGGTTCTTCACAAAGTCTGGTCTGCCCAAGGAGGTATAGTCAGACCGGGGAAGTAATTTCATGTCAAATGTTTTCGAGCAGTCTCTGAAAGAGTTGGGCATCACCCAGATCACGTCTTCAGCTTACCATCCCCAGACCCAAGGAGCGTTGGAGAGATATCATCAAACACTCAAATCGATGCTCAGGAAATACTGTTTGGAACATCAGAAAGACTGGGATAAAGGTCTTCCATTCGTTGTATTTGCCTCAAGAGAATCTCCAAATGAATCATTGGGCTTCTCACCCTTTGAACTACTGTTTGGCCATGAAGTAAGAGGACCCCTTAATCTACTCAAGGAATGCTGGCTGTCGGAGGAAGATGACGTCAACCTGCTGGAGTATGTGATGAAGTTCAAAGAACGGCTGTCCACTGCTTTACAGCTGGCGAGAGAGAATTCAGGAGTTGCTCAGGAGAAGATGAAGACTTGGTATGATAAGAAGTCCAGGTTACGCCACTTTCAGCCAGGAGATCAGGTTTTGATTCTGCTACCAGTGCATGGGCAACCTCTTCAAGCCAAGCTTAGTGGTCCTTATTTCGTGGAGAAGAAACTCAGTGATGTCAACTATGTCATCGCCACGCCAGATCGTAGAAAGAACAAGCAACTTTGTCACATCAACATGCTAAAGTTATATCACAGGCGGGACGAAAGTAACCCAGTCTGCACTGTAGCTGTTCCACCTGAGTCTGCAAGTGAAGTTCTCCCATGCAGCATGAGCCTGAGTGATAGTTTGGGGAAGAATCCTGATATCATGAATGATCTCCAGACTAAGCTTTCTCATCTAGCTCCCGAGGAAAGGCAGGAGTTTTCGGCATTACTGCAGGAGTACCTGCTAGTGTTCCGTGCCACTCCAGGAAGAACCACTGTGTTGATGCATGATGTCGATATTGGAGACGCAAAGCCAATTAAACTGCCTCCTTACCGTGTGAACCCAGTGAAAGTTCCTCTCATCCAGAAGGAGCTTGGCTACCTGTTGGACCACAAGATGATTGAGCCCTGTCAGAGCGAGTGGAGTTCTCCTGTCACTCTAGTCCCTAAGCCAGGTGGGTCACAGCGGCTTTGCATCGACTACAGACGTGTTAATCAGATAACCAAAACAGACACCCCCTCCCTCGCGTGGAAGATTGCATAGACAAGATCGGAAAGGCTAGGTACATAAGTAAGTTTGATTTGTTAAAGGGATACTGGCAAGTACCTATGACTGAACGTGCTAGGGAGATCTCATGTTTTGTAACACTAGGAAAGGCTTTTGCATGTTCTGTAATGCCATATGGTATGAAGAATGCACCAGCCACTTTTCAGAAGCTCATGAATGTTGTAACAGAGGGTTTGGCAGGGTGTGTTGTTTATACTGATGATGTATTAATCTTCAGTGACAACTGGAAAGATCACCTATGCCATGTCAGTAAATTTCTTGAGCGTTTGGTTCAGGCTAATCTTGTAGCTAATTTATCAAAGTGTGAGTTTGGTCAAGCTAAATTTCAGTACCTTGGGTACGTAATTGGTGATGGACATGTTGCACCACCAGCAGCTAAGGTTCAGGTTATAAGTGATCTTCCCAGACCTAAAAGTAGGAAAAAGCTACAAAGATTTTTGGGAATGGTAGGTTATTACAGGAGATTTGTTCTTAACTTTTCAATTCTTGTATCACCACTTACAGACCTACTGAAAAAGGGAGTTAAATTTGTCTGGACCGATGACTGAATCCTCTTTCAGCAAACTTAAAGCTATCGTATTAAGTCAGCCAGTGCTTGCTACTCCAAATTTTGCTAATCCTTTTAAGATGGCTGTTGATGTAAGAGTGATACAGGAGCTGGGGCTGTTTTGCTGCAAGAGGATGATCAGGGTATTGAACACCCTGTATCTTATTACAGGAAGAAGTTCACTCCACCTCAAAAGAACTACTCAACTATTGAGAAAGAGCTTTTGGCCTTGATTTTGGGTTTACAGCATTTTTCATTTTATTTGTGTTCTGGTTTTGACCCCATAGTCATTTATGCCGATCATAACCCACTGAAATTCCTTAGTAAGTTTAAAGATAAAAATCAGAGATTGACAAGATGGAGTCTACTTCTTCAGGAGTATTCATTAGACATACATGTCAAAGGGAAAGAAAATGTTATTACAGATTGCTTATCTGGACTTGAGACAGATTGTTTTAGTGTAATAAGAAATTTCCTTTGTAAATTTCTTTTTCTTTGTGGGGAGGTGTTACATAGCCTATGATTTCATCATCCATTGTATAATTCTAACGTACAGTATGCTGCATGTTTGATCACGATTCGCCTCGTGGCTTCCATAGTGCGTGTTCTTCCTCACTCCCCCCCTCCTCCCTTATAGTAGAGTAAGTCGTTCTTTCTGTTGTCCAGAGCAGGAGTGTCAACTCTTCGTCCCTTATGGATTCATTTGCACGTCCTTCTTACAAGTTGTATCAAGCTCTGCCGGCCCCTATATAATGAGCTCAGTCTCTGCATTAATTGCCACTTAGATCTACTCCTCATTTTGTTCACATCTCTGTCCTCCCCTGTACAGTTGTTACTATTTTTGTGAGTGCTCAGGAAGTCTCCAACCATCTAGCTGCTGTGTAATTTGAGTATTACTGTTATTACATTTTTTCTTGTACTGTATAGCATGGAGTGTTAATTCGTAGGCCTGGTGGGGTTTTTGTGATTCATGTGTTTTGGGTGTCAGCATTATTAATAATATTTTGTATCTGTAATAATATATCTTGCATTCACTGAGCATTATCCGGTTTTCTCATTTTATCAGGGCTGACTTAGATAAATTTACTCTTGCTAATTTCGTGTTAATAGAGGCTATTGCAGTTAACTGTATATTTAACCTGTTGTTGCCATTACATTATCCTTATGAGTCCTGAATGTTTAGTTGTTAGTTTGAGCATTAAACTTTAACTTGTAATTTTACCTAACTCTTTTATTTTGAACCTGGAACTTTGCGGGACAGTTTTCTCTGTTCCGTAACAATATATATATATATATATATATATATATATATATATATATATATATATATATATTAAAAATCCTCCTAGACTCCGTCGAGCTAGCAGCTTTTATATACAGGTACACACCTCAAGGACGCTTGACAGCCCAAGCAAGTTGAAGCAACAGACAGAAATGCAGGCTTGTCGTCATCTGTTGTTCAACACTCCCTGGCTAAGTAACCTTTACGAATTGGCCAATTCAAGGGGGGATTAGCTGGGAGATAGAAGAGAATTAGTTAGGTGAGTTAAGGTGTAAGTTACGGTTCACCTAACCCTATGAGACTTGTTTGAATTTACTTAAGGACAATTTTAGGGACGAGTAAGGACCTACGAGTTGTTTACTAGGAAATACTAGAAATTTCTTACATCTTGGTGCCTTGAGTGAGGAGCCTCGATTTATGCTAAATTAAATATTTTTCACATTTTTGGTGTCCCCTGCGAGTGAGGATAGCAGATGTGTGCCCAAGCACTGAGTGTGTTTAAAGTTGCATTTGTTGGGCATAATTTACTACCACGTTCGGTTGCAGTGGATGATGTGGAAAGACGTACATACCGAGTTCAGGGAAAATGGATATTTTGGAAACTGAGTGTGGGGATAAAATATAACCCTAGAGGTTTAACAACCCAGGGGGATAGATTTGATATTACGAACGTAGTCCCTACACTCCTTAAAATTTAAATGAATAGTTAGCTGAACCGGAAAATGAGTATTTGGAAATTGAGTGGGGGGATAAATACAACCCTAGAGGTTTAATAACCCAGGGGGATAGTTTTGATATAGTGGACTTAATCCCTACCCTCTTCTAAATTTAAAATAATCAGATAATTATTAACCTGGGGTAAATTTATGGTTGAAACTCATTTAATTATTAAATTAGAAATCAGTCAACATGTCTGTTTCCTTGTTGCAAAGATCTTCTAGTAGTAAAGTTGGATGAGTAACTAGAGCCATATATGACTGCAAACAATCGTTGGACGAAATACCTTTGTCCAGCGAGAAATTAAATAGTCTCCTAAATATATTGAAAGACCGGTGGAATAAGTACGAAGAAGGTTATATAACTTTAGAAGCAGCTATAATAAAGGCTGATGATAAGGCGCTCTTACAGTCAGAGACTACGAAATCTGAAGGTAAATTAGAAGAATAGTTAACTGCAGTAAAGACACTAGAGTCAAAATTAGCTGAGACTGCCGCGGAAACACAAATTGTGGAACAGCGGAGTAGAGCTGTGTTGCCACAAATAACGCTTCCGGAGTTTGATGGGAAGCAAAACCGGAAATCCTTTTGGGATCAATTCAGATATTTAGTACATGATAGAACAGATCTCCCTAAGGACAGCAAACTCACATATCTGTTGGGACAGGTCAAGGGAACACCATATCAGCTGATAAAAGAATTATCAGAAGAAGATAATAATTATGAGGTAGCCTTGACTATCCTTAGACAAAACTACGAAGACAGGGAGCAAGTTATTACTCCATTACTGAAGGCTATAATTGAATTTGTCAGCTTGCTCTGGTCCTCTCCTTTGCCTCCAAAACAAAAACCTTCTAATCTATGAAACTCCTGGCAACAGTTTGTGCCAGGATGAGTATCTGGACCAAAATCTCATCAGTGGGTCTTTTTCTTGGTTAGTCCCCATTGCCGTAGTTGTGGCATCACCCTTTACCTCTGGGTCCGTCCCCAGGTCAGGTGTACATTGGGGCTCCTGCGGCCAGTGATCGTTCTCTCACTGGAGAACGTCTGGCCTTTCAGTCCATCTACACCCTCCGTTCAGTTCATATCAACTCAGTCCTCGGGTCGCATCATCTGCTGGATTCAGTGTTGAACCCATGTGCCTCCACTGGATCACTTCTGACTATTCGTGTATGGCCGCCACTCGATTGGCCACGAACATGAGAAAACGCCTCTCTGTGTTACGTATATATTGTAATACTATCACACTGTCTGTCCAGAAGACAGACCCTCCCTTGTCGACTGACAGCTCGTGCCATACAGTAATGTCTCGTCAACCTTGACAGCCAGCACAGCAGCACATAACTCCAGACGGGGTATAGTCAGCTGTTTTAGCAGGGCTAGCTTGGCCTTTCCATAGACGATGGCACAGCGAACATCTCCAGTTCCGTCTGAGATCCTCAGGTGTGATACCAATCCATATGCCACTTGCAAAGCATCACAAAAGTGATGTAATTGAAATGACGTTCCTCTTGCTCCTCTCGGGTCATAGCACCATGGCATCCTGAAATCTGCGAGGTGAGTTAATTCCATCAGCCACTGTCGCCATCATATCTCATTGCTGTCAGATATAGCCTCATCCCACCCTTTTTTCCTCCTGGATTCCTCTTGGAAGATGACCTTGGCACGAATGAGGAATGGCACAAGGAATCCAAGCAGATTATACAATGAGCTGATGACACGCAAGAGGTCCCTCCTTGTAGCTGACCCTTCTTGCTCAAAGTGCTTGATGACCACTGCCATTTGGTCCTTCTCTAGGTCCCACCTTATTCCAAGTGCTCATTCCACAGGAAGAGGCTTGTGTTCTATATCAATCTCCTTTACTCCCTTATGTCTCTCTGATTCGGGAATGGATTCAAGTACTTCATTACTGTTGCTTGCCCACTTGGTGAGTCTGAATCCACCCAGTGAGGTGACGTGCTGCAGTTGTTCTGCCATTCTTATTCCTTCATCAGCGGACTGCACTGAAATAAGCAGGTCATCCACATAAACATTCTGCTGGGCATCCACCACGTCATTAGGACATACATCTCTGTGATCTAGGAAGGTTCGTTTTAAAGCATACGAGCCACATGATGGACTCCAGACTTCACCGAAAAGATGTACCATCATCCAGTATGCCTGGGGAGTCTGCTGTACATCCCCTTCTGGCCACCAAAGAAATCGTAGGACGTCCCAGCATTCTGGAGCTACCTTGACCTGGTGAAATATAGCCTCTATGTCCGCCATGAGGGCCACTGATCCTTGGTGAAACCAGAGGAGTACCCCCAGCAGTTCGTTATTTAGGTCAGGCCCTTGTAGCACCTGGCTGTTTAAAGACACCGACCCACATTCTGCTGCACAGTCAAATACAATGAGCACCTTTCCAGGCTTGTTTGGGTTTAACACCGGATGGTGTGGCAGATACCAGGTCATGTGAGGCCTTGTGTGAAGTTCATTATCGGGAACCGATTCGGCGTAACTTTCACCAAGCAGCAGCTGCATCTCTTTTGCATAGTGCTGGCATAAGGGTGGGTCTCTGAGCAGCCTCTTCTTCACGCCCTCTAACCTCCTCAGTGCCATTAACTTGTTGTCTGGGAGCTTGGGTGGATTTCGTCTGAATGTTATAGGGAGTTGGTAGTCCCATCACCTTTGTTGCTGTGCCCAACCACAATTTCATCAACCTATTGTCTTCAACGGATAGGCCATCTCTCTTCTTCAGGTAACTTGTGTCCAGTTCCCCAAACTGTCGCACTTGCTCCTCCAATCGTGTTTCCCGGGAGTTGCAGTCGACTACGGCCACACATCCTACATCATCTGGTCTGTCTTTCACCTCAGCACTTGGTCGCACAGGTCCGCTGACAGTCCATCCCAGCGGTGTCCTTATTGCAAAAGTTTCTCCACTGCCCCTGTCCCTGACCTCCAAGGGCTTCAATGCTTGTGGCACATCAAGACCAATCAGAAGTTGCACCTTACCTTCGTATGTGTTCAGTGACTCTATTCCCACCAAATGACTCCATTGTGCTGTGTCCTGTACAGAGGCTACTGAGTCCTTCAGCGCTGGTGGGAGTCACTGAATGACAATCACCCCAGGCAGCGATATCTTCCGGTTTGGTGCTGCTAACTACTCAGTCTATCTTCTCAGTTCACTGCACCGTCACCTGAGTTATAGTGTCTAGCATTACTCATACGGTTTTCCATGGTGCCCCTAGCCTGCTTGCCAACTGGGTCGTACAGAAGGTTCGGTTGCTGCCAGAGTCCAAAAGCGCTCTCGTCTGGACCACAACATTCGATACTTCTCTAGCCATCTTTACCTCAACAATGGACAATGCCACCTTGCAAGGCCACCCATGCATCCAAATTTTCCCTGTTGTGGTGGTGAGTCATTCGTTCCCGCTTTTGCTCATTCCGAGCTTGGGCCTCTTAAGTGTCCCCTCCATGCCTGCCTTATCTGGTTTGTTGGCCTGTCCACAGGAAGCACTTCTCTCCAGCTCGGCTCGGTGTCCTCCCTACTTGCTTCCATGTGCCTGTTCCCACTGAGTGTATCGATGATGAACATCTCTCGGCTTCCTATCATCCTCCATCTGTGTTTTTGCTCCGTCTCCCTTCCTGGGTTCCCCACGGTACCAAGACTCCTGCCTTTGCCTTATTGGGCCAGTCAGGTGTATCCATCGTGAATGCTTCCCAGTACAACCCTCTATTTCACACCATACTGAGGCCCGGCACTCAGCTGCCAAATGGGTATCATTCAAGCAATCATAACAGTATTTGAGCAATCTGACCATGGCTCTCCTTTCTTCCACTCTCATGGCACAGAGTTTCTTGCATCCCACCAGTGCGTGCAGTCCCCCACACAGCCGACACATGTCTCTCTCACTTGCAGGTTCGTCATCACCAATGGTGACCAAGTCAATCACATGCCTGTCAGGATTCCTTCTAGCACCAACCTCAATGGCTTGCTTGGTGGACGCTCCTCTTTCCTTGGTTCTCCTCCTCACACACACTCTGTCCGCCTCCTCCTGAACAAAGGTTTACAACCATTTAATGCAGGATAATACCCATATCATTTGTTGTGGGCAAAGGTTTCGTCCTCATACCGCATAACTGCCCTCTCAGGTAACCGATGCGAGAGTGTGTCCATTGAGCGAACAATGTCCAACTCCTGTAATCTCCCGATGGTCTCCAGACTCAAAATACATGACCCTAACTCATCGGCGAATTTTCTAAGGCCACCCTTATCCTCATCTTTGATCATGGGGCCTTCAAGTATTCCTTCCACAATCTCTCAGACGTACTGATGTCTGTCTCCGTATCTGTCCTCCAATATGGCCATTGCCTTCTTGTAACCCTCTCGTTGGTCCAAATAGTTGCACATTTGTAGCGTATTCCTGCCAGGCCCCGCACATGCTTGCATGAGTGTCTGCAGCTTACATTCCTCTGGGATTGCGGCCTTCCCAATGTGCTATTCGAATGCACGGATGAACTCCCAGTACTCCCTCTGGCTGTTTCCTTCGAAGGTTGGTAGTTGGGTCTGTGGCAACCTCATGGTGGCAATCAATTCCTTCAAGCCGGAGACTATCACCTCAGTGGCCTCAGCGGTAGCGCGTGTCGGCTCTTCCGTTCCCAATCTAGTCGGCTTTGGATTTTCTGACCTCTGCCACTCTGGCCTTTGCCCGCTAACTGTTGACTCTTCTTGATGTAAAGTCGTGGCCTCTTGTGTCTGTTCTCACTCCTCCCGCTGGGGTTCCCTAGTCTCCCACATTTGTTTGCCTCCCGTGCCATCACTGTATCTTGGTCTCTTTACCGACCCTTCGTGTACCACTACTGTCTTTGGCTGTACCTGCAACCTCAAGCTCATCTTGTCCCTCCCTTCCATTCCCATCATGCTCTCCAAATGTGTCAGGCGATCATGGACCACCTTGTTCTGTTCTTACAGGGTTTGCAAAGCCGGTATGAGAGCTCTCATGTATATGTTCTCGTGTGCCTCAGCCGGTCTGCCTTCAACTGCTGGCCACATCACTAAGTATTTTTGCAGCCCAGATTCGGCCCTCTCCCTCTCCCTTTGTTCCATCATTGTCTCCACAGCATCCGTCTCGTACTCCTCTCCCTCCGTTGCTTCCCTGGCCTCCTCGACTATCCTTTGGGCTGTTCCATGGGTTACGTTCTGCCCGTCATGTTCTGCCTGTTCTTTTCCCTCTGGGTTGTCCATGCTGACATGTTCGGCCTGGTATGTTCCATTTTAGATATGTCCCATAGGTTAAGTTCCAC
This sequence comes from Coenobita brevimanus, assembly GCF_032717465.1. Taxonomy (NCBI): domain Eukaryota; kingdom Metazoa; phylum Arthropoda; class Malacostraca; order Decapoda; family Coenobitidae; genus Coenobita; species Coenobita brevimanus. The sequence goes on from NC_137041.1 coordinate 10,823,568, forward strand.
CTGGTATGTTATAGGTTAGGTTCCACCTGGTATGTTAAAGGTTAGGTTCTGCCTGGTATGTTATAGGTTAGGTTCCACCTGGTATGTTCCAGGTTAGGTTCCACCTGGTATGTTATAGGTTAGGTTCCGCCTGGTGTGTTATAGGTTAGGTTCCACCTGGTATATTATAGGTTAAGTTCCACCAGGTATGTTATAGGTTAGGTTCTGCCTGGTATGTTACAGGTTAGGTTCCACCTGGTATGTTATAGGTTAGGTTCCACCAGGTATGTTATAGGTTAGGTTCCACCTGGTATGATATAGGTTAGGTCCCGCCTGGTCTGTTATAGGTTAAGTTCCGGCTGGTATGTTATAGGTTAAGTTCCGGCTGATATGTTATAGGTTAAGTTCCGGCTGGTATGTTATAGGTTAAGTTCCGGCTGGTATGTTATAGGTTAGGTTCCGGCTGGTATGTTTAAGTTAGGTTCCACCTGGTATGTTTAGGTTAGCTTCCGCCCTTTTTTGTTTGTTTGTTTGTTTGTTTGTTAAACTCTATCTCTTAGTCACACTCTCATTCAAGCGGTGTTTATCCCATCATACACACAAACAGCCAGACAGCAAGCACTAAGCTTAGCCTTTAAAGTACAGTGGCACACCAGGACCTTCTCTATGACAGCCCAGTATCAATCACAACTCTTAATATCCACGGTACACTAAATAGTTTTAATTCACTACTTTATAGCATATAAACGATGTCACGATATCAATACCAACTTCCTGAATATTACACTCACATTTCTCACATTTAATGTGTCACAATTATTTAACATTGTCTGGCACAGGCAATAAACTCCTACCCCAGTAGGTAAACATTGTATTTTCTTCACAATGAACCAGATTTAGTGTACCAGCTCCTGGCTTTCAGTCGCCTGAGTAAAGTTGTTTAGCAACACTAACAGTCCTGCGGATTCTACCCATTCACAACCCAAGGCGTCCTGAGCAGCGGTGTCGCCGATCATAGGTAAGAAGCCTCCGCAGACTTTAGCACCGCCCAGTGCTGTTGTCGGGTCGTGGTTTGATGGGCTCCACGACGCGGGCCGCTCCCCTCCTCCAGCGGACCCCAAGTATGACTGTAGCCACCTGCACTCTTGGAGGGGGAAACGGGATAATGAAACCTACCTAGCTGGATTCGACTATTTGTTTGGTCATACCTGGAATTTCAATTTTACTCTCTCAATATGCTATAATGGCGTCATTCATCATTATTATATCACTTGGTCATACATAGAACTACAATTTATCCTCATTATGCTATGTTATACCACAGTTTACTTCGTATACATATATTACTTCAAATTCTCATCCTCATTTTCTTACGTTTATAATCGGGTTATGTCGTGACATCAACCACGTGCAAATTAATAAGTATTCTAAAGGTAAGCAAGGGCAACTCACTTGTGGCAGGTCCATTTTTTGTCGTACAATATCAGTGTGTGGGTAGGGGGTGTGAGGTACGTAACACTAGTCCCTCATGGTCGTAATATCCTCTCAGAAATAGCACCTTCACAGGATGGTTGTAGAGTCGCACATTGCGCTTGAACTCCACCCTTTGGAGTCTCTGTCTAATAATCCACAAGATCACTGCTACCTTGTCCTTCACTTGTTCTGGCTACCCACACACTGACCCACACTTGCCCATAGCATCTATTCCAGGGCACTGTGTTCGCTCTTATCTTCAAGCTAATGGATGTTATGCTTAAGCTGCCGTATACATAAACACTGTGTAACATCCTTCTGCCTCTCTCTCTCTCTCTCTCTCTCTCTCTTTACCGCGTTAGATGCGATAAGAATATATATATATATATATATATATATATATATATGAATTCGTAAGATGTATATTGGTTAACAATAATTCATGATCAGAATAATATTATATATATGATACCCCATAATTTTCTTCTCATATAAAAATTATTATTATTATCATTATTCAGTTCATATGTATATCATCATCAGCAGCAGCAGTTGAGGTCCACTGCAGGACCAGCTTATCCCTACTGAAGCAGGGACGATACAGCCATGTATCTCTACCCAGTGGCTTAGGCTGTCTGTTAGAGACTGTCTGTAGGGTGAGAAGTGCTTGTGAATGTGACTGTAGTGTTGTAGTAGCTTTGGATGTGTGTGTAGTCTGTGAACCAAGTGTAATCGGCCTGCCTTAAGCCGACTGGGTGCAAGCATACTAGTATGCGACAATGGTTGAACCACAGCACTCCTTATGTCTGCCAAAGAGGTCAGTGGCTCGGTGAATGTTTTCACGACTATGGCGGGAGGCGAACCCGCGTCCACCAACGTGGGAAACGCACACTCTACCACTGTACCACAGAGGCTTATATATATACATATATATATATATATATATATATATATATATATATATATATATATATATATGATATACACTAATTACATAAAAATATTTCACTCAGGGGGTCTCAGTTGAATGTTCACTCTACCTCCCGTAAATACTGACTCCAAGTTTGCAATTCTTGCTTGCATTCTGTGCATCCCCAACAGCACTATGAGAAATATAATGGAGAAGATTATAAAGACAGTTGGTGCTGGGCTATACACATAATATGGGTTGAACATTCTCATATTCAATTCTTCCCAGGGCTTCATTGTTTCACTAATTAGTTGGATATTTTCAGACTTAGGTGAAGTGAACTTAATACTTGTGCTCATGTTTAAATCCATCTTAGGTAGTGGGTGGAAATATTTGTGTGCATGACTGAGGATGGCATAGTGATTGCTGGTAGCTGAAGTGGACATGGATGGTGTAAGTACAGCACAGTAGCCTGGTGCTATGTATAATCCTGATGCTAAAGTATGAGATGGTGGCATATCTGGATAAATTATGTAAACTGATGTGTTATGAGTGAAGCAGAAAAACTGTGAATGTCCAATGCGTTGATGATGTGTACTGTAGGTTTATCTGGAGCAAATGTGAAGTTGCAATGGTGATGAATGTCATGATTTCTTATGACAGCCATTTCACAAGAGACTGTTCCAGTAGGCTGAAACGTGAAAATGTACACAGGACAAAGGTGAACAGCATGTAAGGATGTACGGCACTTTCGTTCAATCGTTGATTCACTAGCGAAAGTGACAGTGTCCTGTGTCTTGGAGACGATGATGAGTTCGGTGTCTGTGTTGATGTTGATGATGACCAAAGTGTCATTACTCTTAGAAGGGAAGGGGTATAATTGATAGACTGTGATCAGATCATCAGTTAAGAATGGTACATGAACTATTACTGATGTTGGTGTTAGAGCCTCTTCTAAATATGGATAATATAACATTAGATTCCTACGCCGGAACAGAGGCTTCAAACCATGTTTATGTATGCCTTGACTAATTATCTGACGTAGATCATGAGCTCGAAGTAGGTTAACCCACCGCGTGCCGACTATTTTTAGTCCTATGGGTCACCCTAGTGCCGTTTTTTTTTTTTTTTGGGGCTAAAATGATAGATTTTGATGTGGAAACAACGAATTTCGTCGTTAAAATGCTGACCGAGGCTCGGAAATGGGTTTTATTCAGCCCGGCACACTTGTCTACAGGTATAGCCACTCTCTCATGCTCACTACGTACGTGAGAGAAAGTCGTTTTCTATGTAAGATATACTCAGGTATTTATGCTGGGAAGGTATAGGAATGTTCAGTACACTTTTCTGATTACTTATTACTTCAGCATCTATCACAATTTGCGTGACTTTCTCACTGTGAATGCATTATCTTATACTACTTGAAGATAGGTACATCCTGACTTCATTATGTATAGTCCTGGCACTTACAAGAAGATATACATCTTGACTTCACTATATAGTCCTTACACTTACAAAAAAATATTTACAACTTACACTTGCATGAAAATACTTACAAAATGCCTTCACTATGTACAGCACTGGGTGAGGTACACAGGCAGAGTGAGGCAGAGCGAGCATGAGGAGGGGATCGAGTGAGTGAATGGCCTTGACAGCCTGAGGGATGGTAGACGAACAGTTACCTTACATGCCTGCCAATTTTTACCTGCGTATCTTGAAAAATGCAGTCACAGTGAATTTTTTTTATTTTAGACAATTTTAAAACGGCACTGGCACTGAGCGCGCAATTACATCAGACCATTTTAAAATGGCACTGGCACAGGGCGGGTTAATAGTGATCTTGCCATTACCAGGATTTTGCAGTACCTTGCATGAGTGCCCTGTAACGAACTCTAGTGTTATCTAACTGGAGCATTTTTATGCCAATATGTTCCATGATTACTGAGAAGTGTTGGAAAAGTGTCATGTCTCCTTCCATGGCATTTATTTTGTCCACACTCTAGTGAGTTATACTTCTGCCTTTCTTAGATTTTTCACGATCGTCTTCAATGCTGTTTTGAACGTCAACTAACTTGTGTTGATATGTTAGTACCAGAGCCATTTTATTAAATCTGTCGTTTATTCTTGAAGATCTTCCTCTGTAGCCAATCCAAAAATGTTCCATAGAATTGCACCACCCAGGTCGAACAAACCGTGCCTTTCACGAGTACTTGTGATGTTGTTCGTGTCCATTAATACCTCCGTTCCATGAGATGGGAAATCTTGGATGATGATGAGCATGATTGATTTAGCTTGTTCTATCTTCCATTTCGCTGACTGCACGATTTCAGTCACTTCTTTTGTGTTGTGAGCTTCTAAAACATAGCTTCCTATCATAAAGTCCAGGGTCCTCAGTGGTTTGGCAATATTATCCAAATAAGCAGGTAATTCATGTAAGAAGTCCAAACTAATTTCAGTGCTCGTGATATCTTTCACGATTCATGTCGAGGCCGTTGGAGCTATGAGGCATCCCTGCCGTACTATATGCTGAGGGTCTAAGTGAGCATTTCCTCTTGTTATGTAGAGGAGAATCCATGGTATAAGTCACCTCATCGTTACCTACCGAAAAAAAAAAAAAAAAACTAATAAAGTCATGCTGTGGTCGATGATAGTGATGATATGTGCATTATAACTGCTTCGTGGAGAACAGTAGCTTTGGTCGTTGTTTTACTTGTAGAAGGAGTTTAAATCGACACCTAGCTCATGTAAATGCTGTATTATGGCATCTGTAGTAACAGTTGCACCTATTTTTGTGTGTTTGTTATGCGATCTTAATGTATATTTGTATGTATTGATTTCCTCTAATATCCTCCTCTCTTCCTATTTCTCCCATCTTTCCTGTCACTTCTTATTGCTTTTCTTTCCTTCACAGGTGGCTTTACATTGAGTGACAAGTCAAATGGTTCCTGTAAGCCAAGAACCCATTTACAACGCTGGGTGGTTACCATATAACCAACCCATACGTGCTCCCTACATGTCAACAAGTGGGTTGGTGGAGGGTTAGTGCCCCTCCCCGTAAAACAGGTAACTCATAGTCAAGTGGCCACCCCTAACGGGATTATGGCGTCTGGCAATAGATAGATAGATAGATAGGTAGATATTGTCACTGATATTGTTCGGTGTTTCGTTTGTGTCCTGGGTTGCATAATTGCTGGTTAAAATCCTTGGGACCTTTTTTAAATGATCAACATGAACTTGTTTTTCTTCGCCTCTCGACAGTGACTTCATTACTACCGTACCTTGTTTGCAGTCTTCTTAATCACTCTGTATGGGCCTTCAAATTTCGGTGATAGTTTATTGTCTCTCGTGTAAATATCATAGACAATGTCTCCTAAGTCGATAGGCGATTTTTTTTTGCCCTTTTATTGAATAGCTCCGTCATTTCTTCCTTGGACATCGATAATTGTTTCTTCACCCTTTTGTGTTTATCCTGGAATTCACGCAATTGGAGTTTAGAGTAATCGTCGTAATTATATAATGGTAAATTTTTGCCTCCGAGAACTTGGTAAGGTAATTGTTTCTTTGTCCCGTGTAGGGTGAAATGTGGTGTGTCTCCTACAGATTTATTAATTGCTCAATTAATTGAAGCTTCCACTCTTGAAATCTAATCATCCCAGCTTGCATAATTGTCATTAAGAATGTGACGTAGCACATTCAACACTTTTTTGTTTTGTCTCTCTACCAACCCATTGGATGCTGGGCTAAGACATTTAGCTTTTTTATATTGTATTGCTTACATATTTCTTGCAAGATTTCGGAATTAAACTCACCCCCATTATCACTTATTAATACCTTTGGGGTTGTGAATCGACAAATAATATTATCTACGATTGCCCTTGCCACTGTTTCGGCTGTCTTATCCTTAATTTGGGCTAAAATCACATATCTTGAGAAGTGGTTGGTTGCCACGAATAGATATTGATTATTTATTGTATGATAAGGGTAATTTAAGTAAGTTAACCGCGACAACGTCCCACGGTCGATTAGGTATGGGGTATTGTCCTACTGGTGCAGGTGTTGAAGTGTAGCCTTTGAGTCTCGCACGTGACTCGCATCTGTCTATATTATTGTATATATCTTTTGGTAATGATGGCCAGTAGTATCAGAGCCTGGCCTGTCTAACCGTCCTATCCTTGCCAGGATGTCCTGCATGTGGACCATCGTGTTTTATCCTTAATACTTGAGGTATCATTTCATTAGATACCACTAATTGTTTATTATTTTTTCTAAGGTTTGGTTGTCCTGGGTTGATCCTATATAAGGCATTATTGACTAATGTGAATTGTTCAAGAGGTATAGGTAGCTTGGTTAACTGTATGCCATTGCCACTTTCCAATCTGTATATAACTTTAGACCATGTTGGATCAGGTCTCTGTGCTCTTGAGATTTCATCATGGCTTGGGATGTTTCCCTTGAGATCTAATGCTGGGACATGAATTGTCGTCGGGTTCCTGGATAGCGCATCAGCTACTAAATTTATTTTCCCCTGTATGTCGTGAATATGTCTATCTATCTATCTATCTATAGCCCGACGCCCTGATCCCGCAAAGGGTGGCCGCAGACAAAACGCCTCCAAGTCGCTCTGTCACCCACCATTTGACTACCCTCCCCCAACTCACCCCCCCCTCCCTCATATACCTCTCAACTCCATCCCTCCACCTCATCCTCGGTCTACCTCTCCCTCTCCCTCCCTCCTCCTCACCTACATACACCCTCTTAGTCAGTCTTTCATTCTCCATTCTCTTCACATGTCCAAACCACCTCAGTGTATTTCTCCTAATCTTCTCAACCACATCCACATCCACCCCACAGCGTTCCTTCACTTCCTCATTCGTCAACCTGTCCCTCCACATCACTCCAGATGCTCCTCTCAAGTGAATATGTACATTGTAGTTTTCAACTGTACATTTCAATCTTGCTTTCCTCTCAGAGAGGAGTTTTACTTGGAACATACCCACGGACAGTTTATTGTCGGTGAGTATGTGAATTTCGTAACCATATACCAAATCTCGAAACTTCTGTAATGCAAAGACCACTGCAAGTGCTTCTAGGTCTGTGGTTCAATCATTTTTCTCTACACCTTTTATTTGTCTGCTAGCGAATGCAATTGGCTTATTTTTTCCACGATTATCTTCTTGCATCAGTACAGCTCCTAGTCCTTTAATGGACGCATCTGTGCAAATTATAAATGGTTTTGTGAAATTAGGGTAGGCCAGGCAAGGTGTATTTGTAAGTTTATCTTAAAAAATGCTAGTTTTTGTTCCTCTTCCCACTGGAATACAGCATCTTTTTTTTGTAGAATGAATAGCGGATGTGCTATATGAGAGAATTGGTTAATAAAGGGGCGGTAATATCCCACTAGCCCCCCAAATTGTCTTTCTTCGTCTATATTTGTTGGTTCTGGGAAATCCCTTACTGCCTGTATTTTCACCTCAGACGTGTGAATACCTTGGGCATCTAGTATGTGGCCTAAGAATTTCATTTTCATAAAGCAAAATTTGCATTGTGACAGCTTAATTTTTAAATCAGCATCAGCAAGCTTTTGTAGGAGCTGGTCTAATTTCTGCAGATGTTCATCTACAGTATAGTTTGGGTAGCAATAATAATGTCATCTAGACACACAAGTATCCCTTTTCCCAGCATTCTAAACAATGCTTAATTCATTAATCGTTGGAACGTGCCTGGTGCTGTCCTCAACCCCATAGGCATACGTTTATATTGATAATGCCCTGTATTCGTGGAGAAAGCAGTGTATTTGCGTGATTCTTGCTCAAGGCTAAATTGGTAATAGCCATTGAGGAAATCGATTGTGGAAAATACATTATTCTCTGGTCCAATATTTTGTAAGATGTCACTTAACAGTGGCATAGGAAACCGGTCAGGGATTGTGTGATGATTTAATTTACGATAATCTACTACCGCACGCATTGCTCCGTTTCGCTTGGGTACGAAAAATAATGGGGCATTCCACGGGAAGACAGGTGGTTCAATATTACCTACTTTTAGCATTTCCTCAACATTGATTTGCCAGGATGCGTTGTGAATGTGCGACTCTATATGCCGGTTCCAATATTGGTTGTGTGTCCGGGTGTACGTTAATCATGTGTGTAATTAGGTTAGTACACCCTAATTGTTCTCCGGGTAATGCTACCGTTTGTTAATGTTTCTCTAATAAATCTAAGAGGTCATTTTCTTCGTTAAATTGTCCTGAGTGAATCAAATTCTCCTGTATGCATTATCCGTCCGTAGATTTTATCTTACTTGTCGTTCTTGCTACGGTTTCTCTTACAGGGGCAGGACATGTTTCTAAACTACAAAACCAAGTTCCCTTTTTTATCTCTACTTCCCCATTCATCTGATTAATGAGGAAAACATGAGTTTCCCCATCGTTGTCCACTTGACATAATGTGTTTTCCACCGACGGTCCTTTCACCCTACATAATTCCTCCAAGACAAGGACCGTACTATTCTTCAGTTTACTCTTTATGGTGACTTTCATCTGTGAGTTAGATGGAATAGCAACATCATTGGTAAGACTGGCAGGAAACAATACTACTTGGCTGTCAGGTCTGTCACTAAGCAGAGAAGATGGAGGAGTTGGGGATGGGGTGGTGTGAGTGAGTGTATACCCTTGTTCGATTGAGTGGTTCTGTTTAGTCGTTTTATAGTTCCAATTCTTTTTGATTTTCTACTGTTGGTGGGTGACAATTCTGATGATAATTCCTCTATGAATTCATTGTTGCAATGTATTCCATTCATATGTCGGAGTAGAATGGTATTCTCTGTTCTCATAGTATTCGAACCTACTAATATGTTGCCTCTTATAGCTAAATTTTGTACTATAGAGAAAAGAGCAGATACCGTCTTGTGGTCTCTGTAAAACTGATATCTAACTGTATCATGCCCTTTACAGTGATTTGTTTGCCATCTACTGCATATAAGTCTAAATCAGATTCCTCTAAGAAAGTTACTTTTTTCCTATTTCCAAAAAATTCTCTGTAATTCCTCTTGTGTTATTAAATTAACTGGGGAGCCTGTATCCAAGAATAATGAAACAATTTGATCTTCACATGACGCGGGCACTAAACACTAATTTCCAATCAAACTTATGTTAACTTTAGGTTTAGTTTTACTTATTGTTGGTCTTTATTTTTCTTTTTTTTTTGTGGCTTGTGATTCCCCCGATTTAAACACAGAAATCAATTTTTCTATTGTCATACAGTCTGATGTCCAGTAGCCCGGCTACCTATTATGTCTATAATATGGGTCATATCCTTTTGCCTTTTGTTTGTCCTCTTTATTCATTTTTTGTGTGATCAGGATTTGCACAATAATAGCATAATGTGGACCTCTCTCTCGAATGAGACCCTCGAGATGATTTTCCATTTTTCGGTTTTCCCTGGGCTCAATTTCTACTTGGACTACGTGCAAACTTTTGAGACAGTCTGTAGCCTGGTGTTTGGGAACGTTGTCTTGACGACTGGGTTTGCTTGCTTTTGTCTGTTTTCGGGCCGCGATCGATTTTGTTCTTTGGTACAAGTGTTCGTGGCCGCTACTGTGTCCACAACCCTCATTCTGGTTGTATTGGATCGTGATTCACTCACCCCTGCTATGCTACAATTCATCTCTACCTCGTTCATAAAATATAACAAAGACATTCCTGGGGTGTATGGAATTGTTTTAGCAATCTTAAGGACCCCATCAGGTAATTTACACAGGGCAGCTACATAACCAAGGATGTCTACGACATACAATTGTGACATTTTCCCATCATCTGTTACCCAATTTGAGTTTTCAAAGGTAGCTAAAAGTGTTCTCTTAATATTTGATACATCTGCTGTTATTTCACTTAATACATGATTTGTTGTATTTTCTCTCATGTGATTCACACTCTCATGTAATTCTGGAATTATACCTGGCAAGGAATTTATGCCTCCAGAAAATTTCTTCAGAAATTCTGATTTATACTCATCGTATGTCTTAGCTCGTAAGAGTTTATCTGATCTGAGGAGGTCACTGGCTGGACATCTTTCCTGGTTAATCCATGAGGAAAAAACTGCTATTTTCTCATTTTAATCTGTTATATGTCTCTTAACAAACAGTTGCTCGCATTGACTGATGAGAGACACGACGTCAGTGCGATCCTTTTCTGTGCCTGAAAATTTTGGGAGATTTTTGTCCTCATGATAAACATAGACATGGGCAGGGGATGTGGAATTACCTTCGTTAGCCATGGTATTTGTTTGTTTCGTTAAATTCACTTGGAGTCCCTTGTCGTTATGGTAAGGGAGAGTTGGGTAGTTATTTCCTGACCTGTGAGCCTGTGTGAAAATATTTTCATAGGTGTGTAAGACAGAGTTAAAATCGTCACTATCTATTTCCGAGAATGGTGTAGGAAATTTTTTCCCCCAGAGCAGTTGCACTCTCTACTTTTTATAACAGTCGTCCCTGGTTAGATAGCAGAGGAAAACCTGAGATCGTTCATAACTTCAAGCGGTTTTTACAACCCAGAAATTAAGTTCTCCTTAATAATTCTTATTATTGATAAATTAAATGCTACTGCATTTAACCTTCGTGGACAACTATACTGTAAATACATGAAATTACTTGGGAATTTCCACTGATCTAAACTGCATCTGCGCGTTAGATGACGTGTCGGGGATGGAAAGACTCATGTAAAAGCAGATGTGGGTTTAGCATTTTCATAGGTAAAGGGAATATTTGGTTTAGCTTTAGTTTAATTAAAACCAAGATTAATTTGTTAGATTCGCCCTGTATATATCGTGATGTAATCTAACTGTATTTAGCATTGTAATTAATTAATAGTTAGCACCTTCAAATCCGATGAGGGAGAAGAAGCCAGCCATTTTGTATCACTTTCCTCCTGGGGACTTCTATGATTGGTCGCGAAGAGAGTGTATGTATCCTCGTGTGATCTCTCCTCTAGCTTTACAGGGTTGCCTCACTGGCATTAGTTCTTTTTTTTTTTTCACCCTTCTGGTGGTTTTTAGGATAGTTAGTTTCTCATATTCCTCCCCTCCCTGTAGCTAGGTACAGTAGGTGTCTGTGCCATTACAATGAGTTTACCTTTGCTTACTCACCCACGGAGGGTCCCCCCCCCATTGATCGCTCTGGGGCGTGAATAAACACGATCGGGCCTCCCTGGAGTGGTTTGAGAGGACAACCTCAGATAGGTGTTTGGTCCCAGGTTGATTGTCCCTTGCTTGTTTTCTCTCCTCCATCCCACTTCCCCCGTTATGGGGGAGTGGTACTATGGCGGACGCCCTTACTGCCTCCCCCCACTTCATGGGGGTAGGTGGTCCTGACCGACCCCTGACTGAACCACTGACAGACTCCTCCCAGACTGAACGGCTCCAGATGCGCACCCCTCTAGACATAAATGTAAATAACACCTCCTTCGTGCTACTTCATGCGGTTGGTTCCACTCCCCTGTCCAGCCTCAATTCCCTTATCATCAACAAGGTGGTTGATGGGTGTGCTGGTGAGGTGGAACAGGTGAAAAAACTTGCTAGTGGGGACTGTAAACTCGCGACAGGTGAAGGATTTGATGAAATTGAGCAAATTTCATTGTTATGATGTTGAGCCGAAGATCCCTCCTTCCATGAATTCCTGCAAAGGTGTTATCACCTGCAAGGACCTCATGGAAATGGAAGAGGACGACATCATCTGTGAACTTGCTCAGCAAGATGTAATTGATGCACGTGTTACAACTCGTTTCCAGGTAGGGAAGAGGATGAAGACAGCCACAGTAGTCTTGAATTTTGGCAAAGTATCTCTCCCTACTAATGTGAAAGTAGGATATGAAATTAGTAATGTCAGACCGTACATTCCCAATCCCCTTCGTTGTGCAAAATGTCAGCTCTATGGACACCACGAAAAGTCTTGTCAGGCTTCCAACTTCGTGTGTGGCAAGTGCGCGGCTGTAGGACATTCTGTTGAACACTGTACATATGAGACTGAGTGCTGCTTTCACTGCCAGGGTGGTCACTCCACTTCCTCTCGGGTTTGTCCCAGGTGGAAGGAGGTGAAGGAGGTCTGCACAGTGAAAGCAACTGAGGGCATATCCTTTTACGATACTAGGAAGAAGGTGAAAGAGTTGCATGCAACTCCCAAAGCTATTGTCTCCTATGCATTGGCGTTTGTGTCCCGTCCCGTGATGTGCACCGTGGAGACACAGACTGACCTTACCTTTGCTCCTCATGCCACTCGCCCTACCTCTCAGTCTAGACCCCCTGTACGTTCGAACTCTCTTACAGACATCCCTGTCACTGCTTCCTACTCTCAGGCTGCCGCTGCTCCTTCGCAGTCGGTGTGGCCAAAATTGAAGTCCAACAAGTCTGATAAGAATAATCTGACCACCCTCACCAAGCTGGCAAGTCCTCATGTCCTTCCCACTCCTGGTCCTGCAAGGGAGAGAAAGAATTGCTCTTTCTCGGTGGAGTCTGGGAGCCTCGTTATTGACGAAAATATGGAGGTCTCCATGAGCAAGCACCGGGAAAGGTCCCCCGGTAGCCACTCGCCTGTTGGCGGGAGGTATAAAAAAATTAAGAGCACTGGCCACTCTCGTAAATCTTTTCCTGTCGCTTTCACTATATTACAGTGGAATTGTAGAGGTGTTGTGAATAAGTTACAAAATATAGCAATCATGCTTTCTCTACACAGGCCAGATGTTGTTTGTTTACAGGGGACGCGCCTGAAGGATCATCCCGATCCTCCACACTTCCATCACTACCATTCGTATAGAAGATTTGAAGGTCACGGAGTTGCCATATAAACACACAAATCACACCCACAAATGAAAGTGATTCTAAATTCTACTCAGGAAGCTGTCGCATGCAGAGTAAAATTTAATAATACATATCTGTCTATTTGCTCTCTGTACTGTCCTCCACATGGCCTCATTGATAGTGATGCTTTAAATTCACCATTTGAACATTTACCTGGGAATAAGTTAGTGTTGGGCAACTTTAACGCCCATCACTATCAATGGGGTAGCTTGAGGATCGAAGGTCTTGGGAAGCAAGTAGCCGACCTAACACTACAGTCCAACCTCTGTCTTCTGCACGATGGTAGAGCGACTCGTGTAGATGATCGTACTGGTAACTTTTCTGCCATTGATTTATCTTTGGCCTCCCCTGGTATACATGAAGATTTCTCGTGGGATCCTTATGACGATTCCTTGGGAAGTGATCTTTTACCCATCTGTCTTTCTTATACACATGACATCGTTTCGGACCCTTCACCTCCAAAATTTAACTATAAGAAAGCAGATTGGGGATCCTTCTCAAGGATCGCCAATTTAGATATTTCTGGGGAGACCATAGATGTTAAGGTCGAAAATTTAGCCAAATCTATATTACACACAGCTGAGGCTGCTATTCCCAAGACTTCTACAGTTCATGAGAAGCATAGAGCACATTGGTGGACGCTGGATTGCCGACAAGCATTAAGGAAATGTAATAGGAGATACAGAATTTTTGATAGTCAGCCCACTGGGGAAAATTTTATTGCATACAAACAGGCACGGGCTGAGGCAAGGAGAATAATAAGAAGGGCCAAACGTGACTCCTGGCGGTCCTTTGTGTCCACGGTGACTCGTACTACACCATTAAGTAAAGTCTGGACCACTATTAGAATATTAAATAATAAAGGCCCATACTTCCCTGTCACCACCCTGCAGGTGAACAACACCATCTATGACGGGCCTGTGGACGTTGCTAACATCCTCGCCAGGAGTTTTTCTCATGTAAGTAGCTCAGCCAATTATGATCTGTGTTTTCAACATCAGAAACGCACGGCTGAGCTACAGTTAATAGACTTTGCCACAGAAGACGTAGACTCCCCGAACAACCAAGAATTTACACAAGATGAACTTCTCCTTGCCCTTAAATCCTGTAAAGACACCAGCCCTGGACCAGACACCATCACGTACGGTATGATCCAGCATCTTAATCAGGACAACCTGATTAATTTGTTAGCATTGTACAATGAGATTTGGGTGTCTCGAGCGTTCCCAAACTCATGGCACTTTGCGCAAGTCATACCAAAACCCAAAGAGGCTGGTCGTCTTATGAATCCCACCTCATTTCGTCCTATTGTTCTGACTTCTTGTCTATGTAAGGTCATGGAACGTATGGTTAATAATAGGCTTCTTTTTGTTTCAGAGTCGAAGAATTTGTTAAATGATCAACAATGTGGCTTGTGTAAATACAGAAGTTCGCTAGATCATTTAATGAATTTGGAGCATTGTATTGCAGAGGCATTTGCCAATAAAGAATTCATGATAGGGGTGTTCTTGGACATCCATAAAGCCTATGACATGACATGGCGACACGGTATACTAATAAAGCTCTATGGTTATGGTTTAAGAGGAAATTTGTCTATTTATATTTCAAATTTCTTAACGGACAGGACTTTCTCTCTCAAATTGCCTCGTAACGTAACCGGATATATTAATCCAGGAAAACGGGGTGCCGCAGGGAAGTGTGCTTAGTCCCACTTTATTTAGTATTATGATTAATGATATTCTGTCATCAGCTCCCATCCCGAGGAATCTTCAATACTCGCTCTATACTGACAATTGTGCAATATGGCACTCTTCCCATAATGCACAATTTTCGGCTGGGCGGATTCAAGCAGCCCTTGACTCCGTCCACCAATGGGGCTTGCAGTGGGGATTTAAGTTTTCCGTCCCTAAGTGTGCCGCTGTAGTCTTCACTGATTGCAATGTACCTAATTTGTGCTTAACTTTGGATAATCAGGTGGTACCTTTTCAAAATTCTGTAAAGTTTTTGGGAATACATTTTGACCGTCGTTTGAACTTCAAAATTCATGTTAATAATTTGATTGCTCGTTGTGATAAACCGTTAAATGTCCTCGAGTACCTAGCGGGTACTACATGGGGTGCCGACAGAAAATCTTTAGTAATGGTGTATAAGTCCCTTATTCGATCGAAGCTCCCTATGGCGCACAGGTGTATGGCTCGGCATCCGATGCCACGCTGAAAAGATTGGATGTGTTGCAGAATAAATGTTTGGGAATGTGTCTTGGAACCGTCCGGTGTACCCGTGTAGCTCGAATGGAAGTGGAGGCGAATGTGCCTCCCCTCCGTATACGCCGTGACCATCTGGCCTTGTCCTATGGACTAAGAACATGTAGGAAAAGTAGTATCGGCAATGTGGCCTGTACCCTCCTGCGTCAATACCACCATCTTCTGGAGGGGATGTATCGGCCACTTGCCGTTTGCCTCCACTTACTGACTCAGGAGCTTGGTGTGGACCACAGTGACTGTGACAAGTTTGTGTTAAAAAATATAGTGCCTTGGGAGCCACCTGGCTTTACTGTTGATGCGTCGTGGCTCCCATCACCAAAGACCAAGGCACCGGAGGCGGAGGTCCACCACTTGTTTCGTAACATCATCGTGCGTCACTTGGAGTCCCACCAATTGTTCACCGACGGTTCCAAGTCGAGTGAATGTGTGGGTGCAAGTGTATGGTCGACTGAATGTGCCCTCAGGAATCGGTTGCTGACTCATACATCTGTGTTTACCTCTCAGCTTTTTGCCATTGACAAAGCCAAAGACTATGCTCTTAAT
The DNA here is from genome assembly GCF_032717465.1 of Coenobita brevimanus. Lineage (NCBI taxonomy): Eukaryota > Metazoa > Arthropoda > Malacostraca > Decapoda > Coenobitidae > Coenobita > Coenobita brevimanus. The sequence continues at coordinate 10,839,584 of NC_137041.1, forward strand.
TCTAGGAATGACTCATTTGTCATATTTTCGGATTCAAAATCAGCCCTTTAGTCAATTCCATCTTGTACTGTACTACGGACTCCCACGAGATCCAGGACCGCATCATTAATAAGTTGCATTCATGCAACAAGTCATTCACGCTGATCTGGGTGCTTGGTCATTGTCGTATCTACGGCAATGAGCAGGCTGACTTACTTGCAAAGTGAGCTGTAGAGCTCGAGGAGACTTGGGACGTTCCTCGTGATCTACGGTCAAGTCTCTCTCTCGGAAAGAAATCAATAAATCTTCTGCGGCAAGGTCAGAGGACCAGACGAAATATTCGAACTTGTAAGCCATACCTGGACGACTGGGACACAAACCGTCCCAGTCGCCTTGAAGAAAAAGTGTTAGCTCTATTACGGCTTAATGCCACCATGTTAACGCACATGAAACCTTATATGGAAAGACGATTCCCACTGCACTGTGACATCTATAATGCGGTGTTATCTATCAGTCATATCATCCTGCGCTGTCGGCGATTTATTCGTGAACGCGCTTCACTTATAAATTATTGCGGTGCAGCAGACGTCCCCTTCACCCTTTCCGCCATCCTGGGTGATGGGGACATTGTTATGACCGATAAATTGATGGCTTTCTCGAGAGAGACCGGACTGATCAGAGTGATGTGACTTTTTTGCTATATGGTTTTGGTTTTTATCGATCGTAAATATGCATATATTGTACTGTTAATTAGGGTTGATAGTTGACATATTTGAAATAGTTCCTCCTCTCACTGACCTACTTGTAATATTGATGTCCCCTACATTAAACCCCTTTCCTCGACTGACAGTCACCAGCTGATGAGTGCAAGTGTGCAATATAGAAAGGTATTGGGCACTTGCAGTCGATGGTGGTCTGTTGGGCGAGGTTCTTCACTTTTTGTACATATTAGGTAAATACATTATACTATCTTGATAAAGTTGTCCTAATTAGGGCCGACAGCTGACGTATATGGAACTGTTCCTGACTCGTCTGGTTCCCTTTCATAAATTGATGTCCCCTATATTAGCTTGGGCCTCGACTGACAGTCAGCAGGTGATGAGTGCAGGTATGTAATTTAGAAAGGCATTACATATCTGCAGTCGATGGTGTTCTGTTAGTCGAGGTATTTTTACCATTAGTGTAGGTCTAGCTATTTGTCTTTGTAGGATTTAGTATAGGTCAGCGATTACTCTGTCAGGTGATTTGTTTTAGGGTCTCTAGATTAGGTTTTTCTTCATAAGGTCTACAAAATATAAAACCAAAAAAAAAAAAGTAAAAAAAAAAATAATCAAAATTCTTTTATATATATATGTACGTGTGCATGAAAGTGTGTCTGTATATGTGCCTGGAAGTGTTTGTGTGTGTGTGTGTGTGCATATATATATATATATATATATATATATATATATATATATATTGTTACATAGCCTATGATTTCATCGTTCTTTGTATAATTCTAACGTACAGTATGCTGCATGTTTGATCACGATTCGCCTCGTGGCTTCCATAGTGCGTGTTCTACCTCACTCCCCCCCTCCTCCCTTATAGTAGAGTAAGTCGTTCTTTCTGTTGTTCAGAGCAGGAGTGTCAACTCTTCGTCCCCTATGGCTTCATTTGCGCGTCCTTCTTACAAGTTGTATCAAGCTCTGCCGGCCCCTATATAATGGGCTCAGTCTCTGCATTAATTGCCACTTAGATTTACTCCTCATTTTGTTCACATCTCTGTCCTCCCCTGTACAGTTGTTATTATTTTTGTGAGTGCTCAGGAAGTCTCCAACCATCTAGCTGCTGTGTAATTTGAGTATAACTGTTATTACATTTTTTCTTGTACTGTATAGCATTAGGTGTTAATTCGTAGGCCTGGTGGGGTTTTTGTGATTCATGTGTTTTTGGTGTCAGCCATTATTAATAATATTTTGTGTCTGTAATAATATATCTTGCATTCACTGAGCATTATCCGGTTTTCTCACTTTATCAGGGCTGACTTAGATAAATTTAATCTAGCTAATTTCGTGTTAATAGAGCCTATTCCAGTTAACCATATATTTAACCTGTTTTTGCCATTACATTATCCTTATGAGTCCTGAATGTTTAGTTGTTAGTTTGAGCAATAAACTTTAACTTGTAATTTTACCTAACTCTTTTGTTTTGAATCTGGAACTTTGCGAGACAGTTTTCTTTGTTCCGTAACATAAATTTGGCGACCTCTTATCAGGATATTCAGGATATTATCATAAGGATATTGCTTGATATTTTGTGACTGTGATTTATTCATGATGTCTACTATTACTACGCTTGATGAAGCCAAAGATTTTTTGTCAAATGTGCAAACAGTGTGTGATGTAGAAAACAGAACAAAGAATGAACTTAAGCTTGTTGCTCAACAATTGGGAATTGCTGTTCACTCTCATCATTCTAAAGATCAAATTGTTGACATGATTAATGAAAGCTTGTTTAATGTAACTCCTACAAATGAGCAAATGCAGATTGAATTAGCTAGGTTACAGCTAGCCCTGCAGGAGGCTCGTGCTAAGGAGGCTGAGTTTCAGGCTCGTGCTAAGGAGGCTGAGGCTAAGGAGGCTGAGTGTCAGGATCGTATTCAGGAGGCACAGGCACAGGCTCAGGCACAAATTGAACTTGCTAGGATTCAGGCATACCATGAGTATCGCATGAAACAAGGTGGAACTGGATCATCTAGCTCTGATGATTTGGTTGAGACACTCCTAATGTCAGGTGTAACTTTCTTACTTGGAAATGATATTGGTGGAAGTCAAGTGTGTCCAGCTCCTCAGTTGTCCAGTGAACCAGTGGCTGCGACCCAGGATTGTGATGTCCTTGATGTGTTCTCTGCATGTGCCTTCACTAGGGCTAAGTCTAAAGTTACTGGTGACTTAGAGGATAATGATGATGTTATCCTAGCTGACACTTTTCTTGCTAATTTGGACCACTCACCAGATGAGGCAGTACCCCGTAGTGTTGATAATTTGTCTCGTCAAGAGTTGGTTGAGTTGCAGGTTGCTGACCCTGAGTTGAAAGGTCTAGCTAACTCTGTTTGCAGTGAGGAAGAGTCAGCTGGTGCTTCTACTTGTTATTATATAAAGTCAGGAGTACTTATGAGGAAGTGGAGACCCCCAACAGCATCAGCCGACTGTGAATGGGAGGTTGTACATCAAGTTGTCATCCCTCGTGTTTGTAGGCAGGATATCATTAGAGTGGCTCATGATTGCAGTTTGGCAGGACACCTTGGAGTGAGGAAGACTGTGGCACGCATCTTGAAACACTTCTACTGGCCAGGTATCTTCAGGGATGTTTCATGGTATTGTAAGTCTTGTCACACCTGTCAAGTTGTGGGGAAGTGTAATCAGACCGAAAAGGTTGCACCTCTAGTTCCCATTCCTCCTTTTGAGGCGCCATTCACCCGTGTGTTGGTGGATATTGTGGGCCCTCTTCCTAAGACTTCTTCAGGATTTTCTTATGTGTTGACCCTGATTGATATGGCTACTCGTTATCCTGAAGCCATTCCACTTAGAAATATCTCAGCAAAGAACGTGGTTAAGGAAATGCTGGGGTTCTTCACAAAGTCTGGTCTGCCCAAGGAGGTATAGTCAGACCGGGGAAGTAATTTCATGTCAAATGTTTTCGAGCAGTCTCTGAAAGAGTTGGGCATCACCCAGATCACGTCTTCAGCTTACCATCCCCAGACCCAAGGAGCGTTGGAGAGATATCATCAAACACTCAAATCGATGCTCAGGAAATACTGTTTGGAACATCAGAAAGACTGGGATAAAGGTCTTCCATTCGTTGTATTTGCCTCAAGAGAATCTCCAAATGAATCATTGGGCTTCTCACCCTTTGAACTACTGTTTGGCCATGAAGTAAGAGGACCCCTTAAGCTACTCAAGGAATGCTGGCTGTCGGAGGAAGATGACGTCAACCTGCTGGAGTATGTGATGAAGTTCAAAGAACGGCTGTCCACTGCTTTACAGCTGGCGAGAGAGAATTCAGGAGTTGCTCAGGAGAAGATGAAGACTTGGTATGATAAGAAGTCCAGGTTACGCCACTTTCAGCCAGGAGATCAGGTTTTGATTCTGCTACCAGTGCATGGGCAACCTCTTCAAGCCAAGTTTAGTGGTCCTTATTTCGTGGAGAAGAAACTCAGTGATGTCAACTATGTCATCGCCACGCCAGATCGTAGAAAGAACAAGCAACTTTGTCACATCAACATGCTAAAGTTATATCACAGGCGGGACGAAAGTAACCCAGTCTGCACTGTAGCTGTTCCACCTGAGTCTGCAAGTGAAGTTCTCCCATGCAGCATGAGCCTGAGTGATAGTTTGGGGAAGAATCCTGATATCATGAATGATCTCCAGACTAAGCTTTCTCATCTAGCTCCCGAGGAAAGGCAGGAGTTTTCAGCATTACTGCAGGAGTACCTGCAAGTGTTCCGTGCCACTCCAGGAAGAACCATTGTGTTGATGCATGATGTCGATGTTGGAGACGCAAAGCCAATTAAACTGCCTCCTTACCGTGTGAACCCAGTGAAAGTTCCTCTCATCCAGAAGGAGCTTGGCTACCTGTTGGACCACAAGATGATTGAGCCCTGTCAGAGCGAGTGGAGTTCTCCTGTCACTCTAGTCCCTAAGCCAGGTGGGTCACAGCGGCTTTGCATCGACTACAGACGTGTTAATCAGATAACCAAAACAGACACCCCCTCCCTCGCGTGGAAGATTGCATAGACAAGATCGGAAAGGCTAGGTACATAAGTAAGTTTGATTTGTTAAAGGGATACTGGCAAGTACCTATGACTGAACGTGCTAGGGAGATCTCATGTTTTGTAACACTAGGAAAGGCTTTTGCATTTCTGTAATGCCATATGGTATGAAGAATGCACCAGCCACTTTTCAGAAGCTCATGAATGTTGTAACAGAGGGTTTGGCAGGGTGTGTTGTTTATACTGATGATGTATTAATCTTCAGTGACAACTGGAAAGATCACCTATGCCATGTCAGTAAATTTCTTGAGCGTTTGGTTCAGGCTAATCTTGTAGCTAATTTATCAAAGTGTGAGTTTGGTCAAGCTAAATTTCAGTACCTTGGGTACGTAATTGGTGATGGACATGTTGCACCACCAGCAGCTAAGGTTCAGGTTATAAGTGATCTTCCCAGACCTAAAAGTAGGAAAGAGCTACAAAGATTTTTGGGAATGGTAGGTTATTACAGGAGATTTGTTCTTAACTTTTCAATTCTTGTATCACCACTTACAGACCTACTGAAAAAGGGAGTTAAATTTGTCTGGACCGATGACTGAATCCTCTTTCAGCAAACTTAAAGCTATCCTATTAAGTCAGCCAGTGCTTGCTACTCCAAATTTTGCTAATCCTTTTAAGATGGCTGTTGATGTAAGAGTGATACAGGAGCTGGGGCTGTTTTGCTGCAAGAGGATGATCAGGGTATTGAACACCCTGTATCTTATTACAGGAAGAAGTTCACTCCACCTCAAAAGAACTACTCAACTATTGAGAAAGAGCTTTTGGCCTTGATTTTGGGTTTACAGCATTTTTCATTTTATTTGTGTTCTGGTTTTGACCCCATAGTCATTTATACCGATCATAACCCACTGAAATTCCTTAGTAAGTTTAAAGATAAAAATCAGAGATTGACAAGATGGAGTCTACTTCTTCAGGAGTATTCATTAGACATACAACATGTCAAAGGGAAAGAAAATGTTATTACAGATTGCTTATCTGGACTTGAGACAGATTGTTTTAGTGTAATAAGAAATTTCCTTTGTAAATTTCTTTTTCTTTGTGGGGAGGTGTTACATAGCCTATGATTTCATCATCCATTGTATAATTCTAACTTACAGTATGCTGCATGTTTGATCACGATTCGCCTCGTGGCTTCCATAGTGCGTGTTCTTCCTCACTCCCCCCCTCCTCCCTTATAGTAGAGTAAGTCGTTCTTTCTGTTGTCCAGAGCAGGAGTGTCAACTCTTCGTCCCCTATGGATTCATTTGCACGTCCTTCTTACAAGTTGTATCAAGCTCTGCCGGCCCCTATATAATGAGCTCAGTCTCTGCATTAATTGCCACTTAGATCTACTCCTCATTTTGTTCACATCTCTGTCCTCCCCTGTACAGTTGTTACTATTTTTGTGAGTGCTCAGGAAGTCTCCAACCATCTAGCTGCTGTGTAATTTGAGTATTACTGTTATTACATTTTTTCTTGTACTGTATAGCATGGAGTGTTAATTCGTAGGCCTGGTGGGGTTTTTGTGATTCATGTGTTTTGGGTGTCAGCATTATTAATAATATTTTGTATCTGTAATAATATATCTTGCATTCACTGAGCATTATCCGGTTTTCTCATTTTATCAGGGCTGACTTAGATAAATTTACTCTTGCTAATTTCGTGTTAATAGAGGCTATTGCAGTTAACTGTATATTTAACCTGTTGTTGCCATTACATTATCCTTATGAGTCCTGAATGTTTAGTTGTTAGTTTGAGCATTAAACTTTAACTTGTAATTTTACCTAACTCTTTTATTTTGAACCTGGAACTTTGCGGGACAGTTTTCTCTGTTCCGTAACAATATATATATATATATATATATATTAAAAATCCTCCTAGACTCCGTCGAGCTAGCAGCTTTTATATACAGGTACACACCTCAAGGACGCTTGACAGCCCAAGCAAGTTGAAGCAACAGACAGAAATGCAGGCTTGTCGTCATCTGTTGTTCAACACTCCCTGGCTAAGTAACCTTTACGAATTGGCCAATTCAAGGGGGGATTAGCTGGGAGATAGAAGAGAATTAGTTAGGTGAGTTAAGGTGTAAGTTACGGTTCACCTAACCCTATGAGACTTGTTTGAATTTACTTAAGGACAATTTTAGGGACGAGTAAGGACCTACGAGTTGTTTACTAGGAAGTACTAGAAATTTCTTACATCTTGGTGCCTTGAGTGAGGAGCCTCGATTTATGCTAAATTAAATATTTTTCACATTTTTGGTGTCCCCTGCGAGTGAGGATAGCAGATGTGTGCCCAAGCACTGAGTGTGTTTAAAGTTGCATTTGTTGGGCATAATTTACTACCACGTTCGGTTGCAGTGGATGATGTGGAAAGACGTACATACCGAGTTCAGGGAAAATGGATATTTTGGAAACTGAGTGTGGGGATAAAATATAACCCTAGAGGTTTAACAACCCAGGGGGATAGATTTGATTTTACGAACGTAGTCCCTACACTCCTTAAAATTTAAATGAATAGTTAGCTGAATCGGAAAATGAGTATTTGGAAATTGAGTGGGGGGATAAATACAACCCTAGAGGTTTAATAACCCAGGGGGATAGTTTTGATATAGTGGACTTAATCCCTACCCTCTTCTAAATTTAAAATAATCAGATAATTATTAACCTGGGGTAAATTTGTGGTTGAAACTCATTTAATTATTAAATTAGAAATCAGTCAACATGTCTGTTTCCTTGTTGCAAAGATCTTCTAGTAGTAAAGTTGGATGAGTAACTAGAGCCATATATGACTGCAAACAATCGTTGGACGAAATACCTTTGTCCAGCGAGAAATTAGTCTCCTAAATATATTGAAAGACCGGTGGAATAAGTACGAAGAAGGTTATATAACTTTAGAAGCAGCTATAATAAAGGCTGATGATAAGGCGCTCTTACAGTCAGAGACTACGAAATTTGAAGGTAAATTAGAAGAATAGTTAACTGCAGTAAAGACACTAGAGTCAAAATTAGCTGAGACTGCCGCGGAAACACAAATTGTGGAACAGCGGAGTAGAGCTGTGTTGCCACAAATAACGCTTCCGGAGTTTGATGGGGAGCAAAACCGGAAATCCTTTTGGGATCAATTCAGATATTTAGTACATGGTAGAACAGATCTCCCTAAGGACAGCAAACTCACATATCTGTTGGGACAGGTCAAGGGAACACCATATCAGCTGATAAAAGAATTATCAGAAGAAGATAATAATTATGAGGTAGCCTTGACTATCCTTAGACAAAACTACGAAGACAGGGAGCAAGTTATTACTCCATTACTGAAGGCTATAATTGAATTACCCATACTTAGACACGATTTTGATCCCTTTCAAAAAATTAGAATTGCAATAAATTGTAACTTAAAGGCCTTATGTACTTACGAATATATTAAGGCATCAGATTGGGTGCTTTCAAGAATTGTGTCCTTAAAGCTTCTACCGAAAACCAAGGATGCTTTGTATGGTAGGTACCAAAAGGATAATTTCTCCTGCAAAGAGATTAAGGAAGGCTTGATGCAATTCTGTAAACACTTGCAAGGAACAGTAAAATCTACTGAGATTAAACAGAAGACTGAAATAAAGAAAAAACCCACTAACCAACTGGTTGAGAAACCTAAGTCAGAGAAGACTAAGTATGTGCCTAAAGAAGAAATAGTTACTTTCCTTGGCTCCTTAAAGGCTGAGGAAAAAGTATTAAAAACAAGGAACAGACAAGCTGATGAAATTAAGGAAGTAAAACCTTCCGTGGTAAAGGACAGGAAAGTTTGTGCATTTTGTGGTGAACAAAACATTCCAATACATCTTGTCAACAGTATCCTGATTATGCTTCTAGAGTAGGAAGGCTTCAGGAACTGGGGTGTTGTATAATCTGTATGAATTCCGAACATACTTCCGAGGACTGTAAGACTAAACTATTTCCTTGTTTTAAATGCAAAAGGGATCATCATCATAGTCCCCTATGTCCAAGGATGAAGAATTAGGTTCCTAAACCTGCAAGCGTCCATATGACAAATGCAAAGGGGAATACTCCAGAAGTAATGCCAGCTGCAGTGCCAATAGCAGATTGAAGATACTGATTGAGAATAGAAACCTATTAGCATGTACCCTTTTTGATACGGGTGCTCAGAAAACCTTTATTTCTGCAGACATTGTGAAGAAATTAAAGTTACCTATTACTGGCAAAGTAAATCTAGCCATTATAGGATTCATAACAACTAAGAAAGTTCAGTCTTTTGATTTAGTTAGACCTGTAATACAATTAGGCAGATATATATGCCGTATGACAGCAGCTGTACTGGATAATATGGAGACAAGTATATATATACAGTAAAGGGGCTGAAGGAAACCTCTGATCATCTACAAAGCTCAAGGATAAAGTTGGTTAAACGAAATGTGGAATCAGATACTGTGGATCCCATCAAAATGATAATTGGTTCTGATTATTGTGGAAGATTCCTACATAGGACTTTCAAGATGAAAAAGGTACAGTTGTTCAAGAGTCCAGGAGGTAACCTTATTATGGGTCAGTTGCCTTTTCCAAAACAAGAAGGAGAGGTCAAACTAGTAGACTCAGTCTTTGTTACCCCCACACAGTCATTGATGGTAGCTAGAATAGGTGCAGAACTAGAACCTACTCAGATAAATGACTTGTTGGATGAAAATATTGAACCTGTACACAAATTGTGGGACCTAGACAGTGTAGGTATACACTCTGAGGAACCAACTCCTGAAGATAAAATACCTTTGGATTTGTATAATCAGTCTGTGGAATGTAAGGTAGGTGGTGGCGACCATCATCCACTCACTTGATGTAGCGCTGCCTACTTCTTCCTTAGCCTTTATCATTCTTTTTCTGTGCCTGCCCTCCTCTCTTCGTATTTCTCCCAACTTTCCTGTCACTTCTTACTGCTTTTCTTTCCTTTACAGGTGGCTTTACATTGAGTGACAAGCCAAATGGTTTCCTGTAAGCCAAGAAACCATTTACAAAGCTGGGTGGTAACCATATAACCAAACCATACGTGCTCCCTACGTGTCAGCAAGTGGGTTGGTGGAGGGTTAGTGCCCCTCCCCGCAAAACAAATAACTCAAAGTCAAATGGCCACCCCTTACGGGATTAAGGCGTCTGGCAATGGATGGATGGATGGAATGTAAGGATTGACAGTATTGGGTAGAATTACCATGGAAACTAAACCAGTCGGAGTTACCAACAAATTACCAAGCAGCTAAAGCTCAGTTAAGTTCTCTCCTAAGGAAGTTGAGAGATAAACCAGAACATCTAACCATTTATGATAATATTAAAAAAGATCAATTGAAGAATAAATTTATAGAAGTGGTAGAAATAATACGGGTATTATAAAAGATCAATTGAAGAATAAATTTATAGAAGAAGTAGAATTCCCTGTTAACCACAAAGAAGGACATTACTTACCACATCATGCTGTAAGCAAGGATTCAGTAACTACTCCTATAAGGATAGTGTTCAGTTGTAGTAGTAAAGCGTCCAAGGGATCAGCTAGCTTGAATGTTTGCTTATACTCTGGACCTACACTAACAGAGAAGTTAGGGAATGTGTTACTAAGATTTAGAGAGAAACCTTATGCTTATACAGCAGACATTAGTAAGGCTTTTCTCAGAATAGGACTGAGAGATGAGGATAGGAAATTCACAAAACTCCTCTGGCCTCATGACCCTCAAAATGAGGATAGTCCATTGAAAACTTACTGTTTCCGATCGGTGCTCTTTGGCTCTTGTGCTAGTTCTTTCCTACTTTGCAGCACTTTAACCCTATTCGGTGCAACCCTTGGCGATTTCCCACACTTACGACCCTAGTATCGAGAAAAGAATCTTGAGTAATATTATTGGTTTGACGAAGTGAAAGGAACGCATTCGAACACGTCGGCGCCGTTGCAAGGCAAGCGCCGCCAAACATATCGTACCGCACCCGCGCGCACTGAAACACACACACACACACACACACACATACACACGTTTAACTATTATCAAATTTAAAATTAATGTAAATATCAAATGATAAAATATTTTACCATTCACCAACGCTTATCATGTTCGCCATATATCAAAGCCGTAGGCTATATTTTCAGTCTGAGGGCTGCAGTATCAATAAACCGTTTACTGTTGTCTCACACACACACCGTCCATAACATGGAAGTTGATAGCTTACACATCTTCCTCATCATCATCACCACCCTTCCTCCCTCACACTCACCACCTCCCATCTTCCTCACCACCACCTTCCCTCCCTCCATCACCCTCACACACACCACTATATTCCCTTCTACCATACTCTCCGTCTCACTACCACCGCTTTTTTCTCACCACCATCTCTCTCTCACTCGCCACCGCTAATACTCTCTTTCTTCCTCACCTTCATAACTCCTAAACCCACTTTCAGTGGATTTACTACTAGGTAGACTAGTTGATGGAGAGGTAGCTATTAGTTAAGGAAATCTAATAATGTAAGCATGTAAATAATACCTGGTTATACATGCGAGTATTTTTTTTATGCAAGAAAGAAGGAACCAAAGGGCAGGACCTGCAAATTGCTCCCTCCAAGAAAAAAACGACAGCAGAGCCAAATTCAAGATCAGTTCATTTCGAGATGCCTGGACACACTGTGTATGAAAGACTGGAGACCGTAGGCAGTAAAAAAAAAAAAAAACAGAGATGGAGACAATTCCAGAGTTGACCTGTTGCATACATGAATGACTGGAGCAACGGTTAACTCTTGCATTAAAGAGTTGGACAGAAAAGGGCTGAGTTTGTTGCTAAGACGGGTGCTGCGTGCCTGCTGTGGTGGTGGAGGGATGCAAGCAGACAGTTCAGAGGAGCAGTGACCATTGAAGTGGCGATAGAAAAGAGACTGATGCAACAGTGCCGCGAAGAAACAGAGGTTGAAGGGAGCCAGTAAGAGGAAAGTTAATGAGACGAAAAGTCTCCGACTCCATCCTGTTGAGAAGAACTGTGTGTGAAGCCTCCCCACACATGACAGCTGTGCTCTACACAGGAGCGAATAAAACCCGTGTATAAAGTCAACAACTGTGCAGGGCCGTGGGTTAGGGCTTCCTGACTAAAACCTCCCTAAGTGAAGAGTCCAGTCCTGCTGTGGACTAAAAATGGAAAGTTCATAATGATGATGATGAGAATACTACCATATATTTCTTTCTAATGACTGAATATAATATTTAGCTACGCGAGTTTCAGCCACACTCAAAAAGTGTGTAACCTGGATACGGGACGAGGACCCAACTCGCCATGTATCCCACCAACCACTTTCCCCAACCTCCTCCCTTTAGAAAGTAGTTATTTATTTTTCAAATGTCATTACAACTATATAATAATGAATTTATAGAAGTAAAAGATTATTCTTATTAATTTTACACGTGTGGGGTGAGGACTGAGTTGGTGCGTGAGGACTGTGTTGGTGTGTGAGGACTGTGGTGGTGTGTGAGGATTGTGTTGATGAGTGAGGACAGTGGTGGTGTGAGGACTGGTGGTGTGTGAGGACTGTGTTGGTGTGTGACGATTGCGTTGGTGTGTGAGGACTGGGTTGGTGAGTGAGGACTGTGCTCGTGTGTGAGGTCTGTGGTGGTTTGTGAGGATTGTGTTGGTGTGTGAAATATAATCTATTCGTGAGAACAAAACAGACTCGACCTTCTCATGGACCCACTTCACGTATAACTAAGGAGTGAGAAACAGGTAGACCTTTATCATACAAATGGATGGCGAGTGAGAAAGGGCCGGGGAGTACAGGAGGTAGATAAGGCAGAAGGCGGTGGATGTACGGGAGATAAATGCTTGAAAAGGCATACATATTGCATAATAATTGCAAAATTCCACATCAACAGCCTTGTGCCTTACCTACCTCCTATTCTGCCTGCCCCTCTGTTCTATAATAAAGGTCTACCTGCTTCTCACTCCTTACAGCTGGAGGTCCTTGAGAAGGCTGAATCTGTTGTCACCAATATATTATATAGGTATTTCTAAATCTGAGTACTGCAAATTAAAATTGAAGGGCACAGAGAAATATTTAGTTATAACCAATTATTCAAAGGGCACGGTAGCTCTATCTGCTCATGCTACGCCCCAAGGAGTATTCAGAGCAATGCAATAACAAATATTCAATTATGAATAGTTATACCCAAAACATCATCAGTATACAGTATAAATCAATGGTTATTCAGTGGGGCAGTCAATCCCAAAATACCGACAAATTAGTCAGTAGACTGTCCTTCTGATGTCAGTTTAGTAGTAATTTCCCACTGGTCAATCACTAGCCTATCACTGAGACCTTTGTAGGTCAGCCAGTCAGTCTCTCCAGAAGTCAGTCCCTTGATCCTCTGTTAGTAGTCACCACGAGAAAATGCAGCTGCCAGCCAAAGCTCCGTACATGCGGGATCACCATTAAATTCTTACGAGTAGACTGTTAACCAGGAAACGTGCCAGTCTTTGGATTACTGAATCGCTTAGAGCAGCCTGTAGCTTCCTGGTTAAACCCTATATCTCTTGTAACCGGAGAACAAGCTGTTCCCTGGGTAATGCACAGGCACAGTGTGGATATGAGGGGTTAGGTCCAGAGCCTTGCCTGGCGCTTTCAAGGGAGACAGCAATCAGGCCCCAGCTCCTTCTCTACACTGCGAGACCATGCTTCATTTCAGCTGATCCACCCCCTGTTGCATCGACCCCTGGTAAGTAAAAAAGATCCCGGGTGCCAATTAACTAACAGGGCCCTCAGTGACCCACAGCCCGTCACAGGTCGAAAGAGTAGTAACCGTTAACTTGGGGCTATCCATGCCTATGCTCCTATGTATTTTCCGGCGGTATTTGATCCTACGCACTCGAACATCCTTTTTACTCTACACTTACAACTAATATAAGTAAGCCGGAGGATTCTTATGCTGCAAGATCCTCACCTTCCGTATCTCTATTTACATCTATCATATAAGGAAATTTTTAAACAAAAATATAATCCGTATATAACGTAAACTCAGTCATAATCTATATTCACAGACATGCATATTCATTCTTAATTTCCAAAACAAGACTTTCACTGATTGGGCATGTTACTATAGCATTTCATACATACTTTATTTCAATTCTGATCACAGGTGTGCTTGTGACATACTTGACATTGTTTCGTGGACGATTTTGCTTTGGGGCGATTCTGAGTGTATCCTGGACCATAAAGAGACTCCAGGCATGAATGACACTTGTGCTGCTTGCCTGACCTATTCTCATGTGTTACTTCTGGGACGGCCTCCTCTACATCTCCCTGTCCGAGCATCAGATTCATCTTAGCTATTGTATTCCTGGTCAGACCACAAGCCTGAACTTTTCTTCTTTCAATTTGCAGATTACACAATGCCTTCACTAACTGCCAGCCATAGGAGATTGAAGCAATTTTTCTTGGGTCCTGATTATTATATAACGAATAAATTGTCTGTGAATTTACTCTGGCAGTGTTGACAATGTAGCCAAGGGCATTCACTGTCCATCTTCTAGATTTAGTGTGTACTGTATGAAAACTTATTCTCTGATCCATAATGTCAGTGCCTCCTTTAGTGAAATCATACAATATATATATATATATATATATATATATATATATATATATATATATATATATTTCAAATCATCATCCTTGGAATGCCTAATATAGGGGAAACTGTGCTCAGAAGTAACACATCTTTCTTACCTTTGCTTTTGGTGGGTGTTACATAGGATTCAGTGTCATTTCCTCCCCGTGTTTCTTCCAGTAAACTTGGTATGACCTATCTTCCCTTTCTGTGACTATCTCTGGTGGTATACCTTTCCTAGTAGAATCTATAGTACCTAAGGCTGAGATACCTTGTATTTGAAGCCACTCCAGCAACTCTATACTGGTGTACAATCTATCCAGGCTAATAATCCTACCTCTAAGGTCGACTGAGTCTTGTAACTGACTTACCAGAGCTTTCACTGTTGGGACTGTACCGCGTATGTAGTGTGGTCCTGGCTCTCCAGGTTTACCTGAATATACAGCTGTCCTAAAGGTAAATGGATATCTAACAGCATTAATAGATTTATATTGGAGGCCGTAGAGTACGGGTTTGCTCTTATTGTAGTCTGAACCCTATTTGTGTTCTGCACCCATACAACGTTTCATCAGTGGTCAAGAAGGCACCTGGCTCTAACACTGAGCAACAACAATTACTGAACTGTTCAAAAAGCTCCCTGATTGCTGCAAACCGATCGTGTACCCATCTCTGGTGTCTGGTATCAATGTTGATCGTGTACCCATCTCTGGTGTCTGGTATCAATGTTGATCGTGTACCCATCTCTGGTGTCTGGTATCAGTGTTGATCGTGTACCCATCTCTGGTGTCTGGTATCAATGTTGATCGTGTACCCATCTCTGGTGTCTGGTATCAATGTTGTTAAAAGTTATGTCGGCATGTAAGAAACCAAATCGTTTTACTGACATGACGGCTTCAAATATTGGGTGACCAAACCCTTCCATGAAGAGACGATTATAGCAATATTTATTTTGTCCCAACAAACCTCTTGGATAGAGCAGGCCAAAAAAGCTTTTCAATTCTATGGCATCAGTCATCTTGACGTGTGTTGGTATTTCAGCAGTCAGTATTAAAAATTTCGGTAATTATGCCTTGTGTTAGCATGGGTTACAATACCATCAATCATATTAGATGTTATAAACAACTCCCATGCCATTATTTCTGTATTAGCTGACCTTGCCTCTCCTAACAAAACATCCTTCACTAGGCAATACCTTCTCAACAGGCCTACCTTCTGTATGATTGGTCCATATTATTGACTTACCGATATCTAATTTTCTCTGGGGTTTCTCTAAAATGCAGGTATATTCCCTGAGCTCGTGTGGCAGGACAAATTCGTCATAATTATGTTTGTTCAAGCACTGGTCCAAAGAACTGATTAATCTATTTTTCACCAGTGGCTTTCTGTTTCTGAGTGGTACCCACTCTTCTTCATTTTGTCAACATTCTGATCATCATCTACATCGTCGCCCTCAGCTACTCTATCCAAGGCAAGGTCATCATCATCATCATCGCCAACTACCTCTTCCAAGTAATCTTCGACTGGGTCGTCAACATAGTCGAAAATAAAAGCAATGACTACGTCCGTCGGCACATCCACCCCGTCCCCTAATTAATGCCTAACTAACCGTCGTCCAGCACGCCTACACGAGAGCCGCGAGGTTTGTGTGTGTGTGTGTGTGTGTGTGTGCACATTACAATGCACGTGTGTGTATCTGTGTGCACAATACAATGCACATGTGTGTATCTGTGTGTATGTGTACGAACAACCATTTCATTGGGTATGAGGAGTCATAGAGAAAAAACAATGAATAATACATAGATAATAAAATTAGTGAATGAAATAACTATTTCACTAGGTATGAGGAGTCATAAAGTATGAACAATGAATAATACATAGAAAATAAAGTAGTTTTAATGAAAATAGGAAACGTATCGTACGTCTGGAAGCTGTGTTGATGCCCGTTAGGCTAGCGTAGGCTAAGGTCCCAGATATTTCACTCATCTTCGAGCGTTTTCTTTTTGTTTAGCGCTCTCCACGGGGAAAAATCGTTAATTTTAGAGAAAACGCTCGTTTCAACCCAGTTTTTTCGCTCAGAATCACTATTTTGTTGTGTTTCCAGTAATTTAACAAGAAAATAATCGTGAGACCATGCATTGCTTACAAACTAGAGTTTGTTGGCAAAAATTAGTTAGGGCGTATCAAAAATGATACGGGGTGCACCGAATAGGGTTAAAGTACCATTTTGAAAATGCCAAGTGCCCAGAAATAGGGCAGGCTTTTTACATGGGTAATTTGCAAGGTGTTGCCGATACAAGGTCGGAAGCTTTGAAGGCTTATGAAGTAGCCAGTTCCGAATGTGGGAAGGCAAATTTGCCGTTACAGAGCTGGAATACAAATTCACCGCTTATGAGGAATAAAATAGGAAAGAACTATCCAAATTCTGACATTCCCAAAGTTCAAAATGTGTTGGGTCTTAACTGTGATACAACAGCTGATGAAATAAGTTTGAAACCGATTAAGTTCACTGATGTCACTCTCACCAAGAGGTCCTTGTTAAGTCAGGTGTCGATGTTATTTGACCCATTAGGATTGGTCAGTCCTATAGTTATTAGGGGCAAATGTTTAGTGAAGGAGGCTTGGCGAGAAAAGTTGGACTAGGACACGGAATTAGGTGAGACGTATGTGAAACAATGGGATCAGATTGGAAACGAGTTTGAAACCGCATCAAGCATATGTATTCCCAGGGAAATAAGCATTAGTGAGAAGTCGCGTTTACACATATTTTGTGATGCTTCTCAAAAGGCCTATGGAGCAGTAGCCTGTTGCGCAACAGGAAAGGATAGTAAGACTATTATGTTCAAAGCCAGTGTTGCGCCAATTAAAGGAAGAACCCTACCTCAAATGGAATTGGCTTCCATAGAAATAGGAACTAAATTGGCCAGGTATTTCACCACTACTCTTGATAACTCAGTTTGAGGATATCTGTATGTGGACTGACAGTGAGATTTGTCTTTACTGGATAGGGAAGGAAGACAGTAAAATTCCTTTCGTCCGTAATTAAGTGAAGACTATTAAAGAGCTGTCTTCCAAATTTAATTTCATACATGTATCCTCTAAACAAAACCCAGCTGATCTGCTCTCGAGAGGTTCGACTGTAAAGAGACTGATCAAAGATAACTTGTGGTTTAAAGGTCCTAAATGGTTACTCACTAAAGATTGGCCTGAGCAGAAACAGTATAGTATTGCTGAGGTTGGTGTAGTAAACCTGGATCCTGTAGTATCTGAGTCAGAAGTAACTGACATCAGCCGATTCTCATCAATAAGACAACTTATTAACACTACTAAATTAGTTGTTGAATTTTTGAACAAGAAAGTGGGGTTTCAGAAGTTAGATCCCATGGAATATTGGCTGAAAAGAATACAAAAGAACTATTACGGAGAGGTATATGACCTTTTAGGCCAAGGCACTGGGAACAAGAATATGCTGATAAGAGATCTGGGCTTGTTCTTAGACGGAAAGGGTCTGATCAGATGCCGGGGCCGTATAATAAAGGCTGATTTGCCTCGCCATACTAGACATCCCATATTATTACCCAAGAGTGGATACTTTGTACAGGTAATTGTAAAGGAAGCTCATGAATTGACTCTCCATGGAGGTGTGCCGCAGAATCCGGGAAAGGTATTGGATCCCTAAGGATAGAAAGTTCATGAAGAAATATCTCAAAGGCTCCATCACATGTAGGAGGTATGAACAACGACCTTGTGACTATCCACGACCACCTGCCTTACCAAGGGATAGGGTAAATGTAAGTCGACCCTTCCAAGTAACTGGAGTGGATTACACAGGGGCTATAACTGTTACAGGTGAGGGAACTCCCCATAAAGTTTACATTTGTCTATTTACGTGTACCTACACAAGGACAGTCCATCTAGAAATGGAAGAAGATCTGAGCTCAGAGACATTCCTGAATGTCTTTCGAAGATTTGCCGCTAGAAGGTCTTGTCCTAACAAATTAATAAGCGACAACGGAACTAATTTCGTTGGAGCAGCACCTTTACTGTTGAACATAATGAATGACCCAAAGGTTAAGTCGGCTCTGGGAATCCGAAATTGTACCTGGCAGTTCACAGCTCCAGGAGCACCGTGGCAAAGTGGATTTACCGAACATATCATTAGTATTCTCAAGAACTACCTAAGGAAAACATTACACAGAACTAAGATCACAAGAGAAGAGTTAAGAACAGTGATAACTGAAACTGAAAATAGGTTTAATAATAGACCCCTTACATAGATGACACTAGCGTTTCGAAAGAGGCTTTGACACCAGCTCATATGTTATATGGCAGGAATCTCCATCCGGTGCCTTGTGTGGATATCCAGGAAGAATTAGATGATCCTACCATTGAAAATAATGATTTAGGACAACATCTACAGGAGGGATATCAACGTCTGAAAAGGGTATTGGATACTTGGAACAGACATTGGAGAGAAGAATATCTTTTGAGCCTATGAGAAAGATATTATGGGGAGCAGGCTGCCAGCAGTAAGTCTGTTATAAACATAGGGGATGTGGTCTTAGTGAAAACAGAACAACCAAGATCCCAGTGGCCATTAGCTAAGGTGATTTCAACGCACCCAGATTCACAGGGGGTGTTGAGACGCGTAAAGATAATATATAGGGGACATACCAGCACAAAAACTATTGATAAACTGGAACCCCTTGAGTTAGTGGCTTTTCCGGATACAGGGGATGGTAGAGATCAAATAGGTCAGGATGCGCGACCTGGAAGGGCCGCAGCACAGGGTTCTCGAAACCTATGGAGGGAACTCCTGGCTAAGGGTCACAGTACATGATACAGCATATCATTTCCAAATACTCATGTTCCGGCTCAGTTAATTACTCATTTAAATTTTAAGGAGTGTAGGGACTACGTTCGTAATATCAAATCTATCCCCCTGGGTTGTTAAACCTCTAGGGTTATATTTTATCCCCACACTCAGTTTCCAAAATATCCATTTTCCCTGAACTCGGTATGTACGTCTTTCCACATCATCCACTGCAACCAAACGTGGTAGTAAATTATGCCCAACAAATGCAACTTTAAACACACTCAGTGCTTGGGCACACATCTGCTATCCTCACTCGCAGGGGACACCAAAAATGTGAAAAATATTTAATTTAGCATAAATCGAGGCTCCTCACTCAAGGCACCAAGATGTAAGAAATTTTTTAGTATTTCCTAGTAAACAACTCGTAGGTCCTTACTCGTCCCTAAAATTGTCCTTAAGTAAATTCAAACAAGTCTCATAGGGTTAGGTGAACCGTAACTTACACCTTAACTCACCTAACTAATTCTCTTCTATCTCCCAGCTAATCCCCCCTTGAATTGGCCAATTCGTAAAGGTTACTTAGCCAGGGAGTGTTGAACAACAGATGACGACAAGCCTGCATTTCTGTCTGTTGCTTCAACTTGCTTGGGCTGTCAAGCGTCCTTGAGGTGTGTACCTGTATATAAAAGCTGCTAGCTCGACGGAGTCTAAGAGGATTTTTTTTTTTTTTTCCTGGCCTATCGACCATTGGGGCCAGAGCCCCTGGTCATTAAGGCCATATATATATATATATATATATATATATATATATATATATATAAAAAAATATATATATATACAAAAAAAAATATACATATATATATATATATATATATATATATATATATAAATAGATAGATAGATATGTATTTACATATAAACATATCTACATATATATACAAACATAGCATATATATATATATATATATATATATATATATATATATATAAAAACACACACACACACACACACACACACACACTTCCATGGACATATACAGACACACTTTCATGCACACGTACATATATATATAATAATTATTGTTTTTTTTTTTTCTTGGTTTTATATTTTTTAGACCTTATAAAGAAAAACTTAATCTAGAGACCCTAAAACAAATCACCTGACAGAGAAATCGCTGACCTATACTAAATCCTACAATGACAAATAGCTAGACCTACACTAATGGTAAAAATACCTCGACTAACAGAACACCATCGACTGCAGATATGTAATGCCTTTCTAAATTACATACCTGCACTCATCACCTGCTGACTGTCAGTCGAGGCCCAAGCTAATATAGGGGACATCAATTTATGAAAGGGAACCAGACGAGTCAGGAACAGTTCCATATACGTCAGCTGTCGGCCCTAATTAGGACAACTTTATCAAGATAGTATAATGTATTTACCTAATATGTACAAAAAGTGAAGAACCTCGCCCAACAGACCACCATCGACTGCAAGTGCCCAATACCTTTCTATATTGCACACTTGCACTCATCAGCTGGTGACTGTCAGTCGAGGAAAGGGGTTTAATGTAGGGGACATCAATATTACAAGTAGGTCAGTGGGAGGAGGAACTATTTCAAATATGTCAACTATCAACCCTAATTAACAGTACAATATATGCATATTTACGATCGATAAAAACCAAAACCATATAGCAAAAAAGTCACATCACTCTGATCAGTCCGGTCTCTCTCGAGAAAGCCATCAATTTATCAGTCATAACAATGTCTCCATCACCCAGGATGGCGGAAAGGGTGAAGGGGACATCTGCTGACCGTTGTAACTTATAAGTGAAGCGGGTTCACGAATAAATCGCCGACAGCGCAGGATGATATGACTGATAGATAACACCGTATTACAGATGTCACAGTGCAGTGGGAATCGTCTTTCCATATAAGGTTTCATGTGCGTTAACATGGTGGCATTAAGCCGTAATAGAGCTAACACTTTTTCTTCAAGGCGACTGGGACGGTTGGCAGTGTCCCAGTCGCCCAGGTATGGCTTACAAGTTCGAATATTTAGTCTGGTCCTCTGACCTTGCCGCAGAAGCTTTATTGATTTCTTTCCGAGAGAGAGACTCGACCGTAGATCACGAGGAACGTTCCAAGTCTCCTCGAGCTCTACAGCCGACTTTGCAAGTAAGTCAGCCTGCTCATTGCCGTAGACACGACAATGACCAGGCACCCAGATCAGCGTGAATGACTTGTTGCATGAATGCAACTTATTAACGATGCGGCCCTGGAACTCGTGGGAGTCCGTAGTACAGTCTATCTATCTATTGCCAGACGCCTCAATCCCGTTTGGGGTGGCCACAAACAAATCGCCTCCAAGTCGCCCTGTCCTCCGCCATTTCACTGCCCTGCTCCCACCTCACCCCCCCCTCTCTCATACACCTCTCCACCCCATCCCTCCATCTCATCCTCGGCCTCCCCCTCCCTCTTCCCCCCTCCACCTCACTCACATACACTCTCTTCGTCAGTCTTTCACCCTCCATCCTCTCCACATGGCCAAACCACCTCAGTGTGTTCCTCATAACGCTTCCTATCACATCCACATCAACACCACAACGCTCCTTTATATTCTCATTCGTCAGCCTGTCTCTCCATGTGACTCCACAGGCTCCTCTTAAATAACTCATTTCCACGGCTCTCACTCTTGACTTGTGTCCTTCCAACAACGTCCAAGCTTCACTTCCATACGTTAGAGTTGGTATCACAATACTGTCATGTAGTAACTTTTTCACTTCCATGCTCACTTCCCTGTTTCTTATCACTGCTTTCAAAGAACCAGCAACCTTTCTTCCCTGCTGTACTCTTTCAAGCACTTCACCCTCCAAACCTCCATCCTTACTCATCACACTACCCAAGTACTTAAACGTACTCACATTTTCCAATTCCTCACCATCCAACTTCGCTGTACATTCACTGACTTCACCTCTCTCAAAGACCATCACTTTACTCTTCCCTACATTCACCTTTAGATTCCGTTTCTTACACACTCTCCCAAACTCATCCACCAAGCCTTGCAGCTCCCCTTCGTCTTCACTCAACAACACAGTATCATCTGCAAACAACAGTACAGGGAGTTTCCAAACACTATCCTCTCTCACCAGGGACACTCCAACATCCACTACCCTACCTTGTACCTCTTGTATTACCCCATCCATGTACAGATTCAACAACCATGGAGACATGACACATCCATGTTTCAACCCAACTTTCAAAGAGAAAAAATCACTTAGTTCACCATCCACACGCACTGCAGCCTTCGCACCATTGTACATACTCTTCACAGCATTCAACAACTTCCCATCTACTCCATATATTCTTAACACTTTCCACAATCCTTGTCTATCCACCCTGTCATATGCTTTCTCCAAATCCATGAAAGCCGCATACAACGTCTTTCCCTTCTCTAGAAACTTTTCCACTAAAGATCTAAGAATGAATATCTGATCTACACAACCTCTTCCCTTCCTAAAGCCTCCCTGTTCTTCTCCAACTAATTTCTCTGTTCTTTCTCTAACTCTGTCAATAAGTATCCTACCATACACTTTTCCTATTATACTAAGAAGACAAATGCCCCTATGATTACCACACACTTCTTTTTCCCCTTTTCCTTTGTACAAGGGAATAATTATACCTGACTTCCAATCCTCCGGGACTCTACCTTCCTCCCAGGCCAATCTGCACATCTTCCACATCCATTCTACTACTATCTCTCCCCCATGCTTCAGCATTTCACCACACACTCCATCAATTCCTGGGGCTTTCCCCGATTTAACTTTCTTCATTGCTTCCACAACTTCTATCCTACTGATTTCTTCCTGTCTTCTCATTTCCCTCCTTCTCCCAGCCATTCCCCAGCCACTTATACTCGCATTACATCCATCCTCTACGTTCAACATTTCCTTAAAGTGTTCTCTCCATCTGCTCACTTTTTCTCCCTTCTCCACTAGTAATCTACCATTTTTATCTTTCACTCCCCTGCTAACTTCACTTCCACCCTGTCTTACTCTTTTCACCTCTTTCCAGAACATTTTCTTACAGTCCCTCCACTTTACACTCAAATTCCTTCCAAATTCCTCATCCACTCTCTTCTTACTTTCTCTTACTAATCTTTTCACCTCTCTCTTTCTTTCTACATATAACTCTCTCTTCTGCCTCTCAACTTCTTCCACGCCCCTATTTCTCATCCATTCATTGTATGCTTTCTTCTTTTGTGCCACTGCCTGTTTCACCTCTTCAGTCCACCACGCTGTTCCTTGCCCCCCCCCCCTCCATCTTCTCTTCCTTCCACACACCACATCACATGCTGCACATATTTCTTCTGTAAATATCCTACACACCTTCCACGTCTCCCATCTGCTCCAATTCATATTTGCCCAATCGTTCCTCCACTTCTCTCTTATACTCTGCCTTTTTCTCATCCTCTTCTAACCTTTCCACTCTCCTTGACTGAAGGGCTGATTCTGAATCCGAAAATATGACAAATGAGTCATTCCTAGAACTGAGAGCATAGTCTTTGGCTTTGTCGATGGCAAAAAGTTGAGAGGTAAACACAGATGTATGAGTCAGCAACCGATACCTGAGGGCACTTTCAGTCGACCATACACTTGCACCCACACATTCACTCGACTTGGAACAATTGGTGGGACTCCAAGTGACGCACGATGATGTTACGAAACAAGTGGTGGACCTCTGCCTCCGGTG
Organism: Coenobita brevimanus; assembly: GCF_032717465.1. Lineage (NCBI taxonomy): Eukaryota > Metazoa > Arthropoda > Malacostraca > Decapoda > Coenobitidae > Coenobita > Coenobita brevimanus. The sequence continues at coordinate 10,863,552 of NC_137041.1, forward strand.
CCTTGGTCTTTGTTGATGGGAGCCACGACGCATCAACAGTAAAGCCAGGTGGCTCCCAAGGCGCTATATTTTTTAACAAACTTTTCACAGTCACTGGGGTCCACACCAAGCTCCAGAGTATGTAAGTGGAGGCGAACGGCAAGTGGCCGATGCACCCCCCGCAGAAGATGGTGGTATTGACACAGGGGGGTACAGGCCACATTGCCGATACTACTTTTCCTATATGTTCTTAGTCCATAGGACAAGGCCAGATGGTCACGGCATATACGGAGGGGAGGCACATTCGCCTCCACTTCCATTCGAGCTACACGGGTACACCGGACGGCTCCAAGACACATTCGCAAACATTTATTCTGCAACACATCCAATCCTTTCAGCGTGGCATTGGATGCCGAGCCATACACCTGTGCGCCATAGTCTAGCTTCGATTGAATAAGGGACATACACCATTACTAAAGATTTTCTGTCGGCACCCCATGTAGTACCCGCTAGGTACTTGAGGACATTTAACGGTTTATCACAACGAGCAATCAAATTATTAACATGAATTTTGAAATTCAAACGACGGTCAAAATGTATTCCCAAAACTTTACAGAATTTTGAAAAGGTACCGCCTGATTATCCAAAGTTAAGCACAATTAGGTACGTTACGATTAGTGAAGACTACAGCGGCACACTTAGGGACGGAAAACTTTAATCCCCAGTGCAAGCCCCCTTGGTGGACGGAGTCAAGGGCTGCTTGAATCCGCCCAGCCGAAAATTGTGCATTATAGGAAGAGTGCCATATTGCACAATCGTCAGCATAGAGTGAGTATTGAAGATTCCTCAGGATGGGAGCTGATGACAGAATATCATTAATCATAATACTAAATAAAGTGGGACTAAGCACACTTCCCTGCGGCACCTCGTTTTCCTGGATTAATATATCCGGTTACGTTACGGAGCAATTTGACAGAGAAAGTCCTGTCCGTTAAGAAATGTGAAATATAAATAAGCAAATTTCCTCTTAAACCATAAGCATAGAGCTTCATTAGTATACCGTGTCGCCATGTCATGTCATAGGCTTTATGGATGTCCAAGAACACCCCTATCATGAATTCTTTATTGGCAAATGCCTCTGCAATACAATGCTCCAAATTCATTAAATGATTTAGCGAACTTCTATATTTACGCAAGCCACATTGTTGATCATTTAACAAATTCTTTGACTCTAAAACAAAAAGGAGCCTATTATTAACCTTACGTTCCATGACCTTACATAGACAAGAAGTCAGCACAATAGGACGAAATGAGGTGGGATTCATAAGACGACCAGCCTCTTTGGGTTTCGGTATGACTTGCGCAAAGTGCCATGAGTTTGGGAACGCTCGAGACACCCAAATCTCATTGTACAATGCTAATATCTTAATCAGGTTGTCCTAATTAAGATGCTGTATCATACCGTACGTGATGGCGTCAGGTCCAGGTCTGGTGTCTTTACATGATTTAAAGGCAAGGAGAAGTTCATCTTGCGTAAATTCTTGGTTGTTCGGGGAGTCTAAGTCTTCTGTGGCAAAGTCTATTAACTGTAGTTCAGCCGTGCGTTTCTGATGTTGAAAACACAGATCATAATTGGCTGAGCTATTTACATGAGAAAAACTCCTGGCGAGGATGTTAGCAACGTCCACAGGCCCGTCATAGATGGTGTTGTTCACCTGCAGGGTGGTGACAGGGAAGTATGGGCCTTTATTATTTAATATTCTAATAGTGGTCCAGACTTTACTTAATGGTGTAGTACGAGTCACCGTGGACACAAAGGACCTCCAGGAGTCACGTTTGGCCCTTCTTATTATTCTCCTTGCCTCAGCCCGTGCCTGTTTGTATGCAATAAAATTTTCCCCAGTGGGCTGACTATCAAAAATCCTGTATCTCCTATTGCATTTCCTTAATGCTTGTCGGCAATCCGGCGTCCACCAATGTGCTCTATGCTTCGCATGAACTGTAGAAGTCTTGGGAATAGCAGCCTCAGCTGCGTGTATATGGGTTTGGTTAAATTTTCGACCTTAACATCTATGGTCTCCCTAGATATGTCTAAATTGGCGATCCTTGAGAAGGATCCCCAATCTGCTTTCTTATGGTTAAATTTTGGAGATGGAGGGTCCGAAACGATGTTATGTGTATAAGAAAGACAGATGGGTAAATGATCGCTTCCCAAGGAATCGTCATAAGGATCCCACGAGAAATCTTGATGTATACCAGGGGAGGCCAAAGATAAGTCAATGACCGAGAAGCTACCAGTACGATCATCTACACGAATCGCTCTACCATCGTTCAGAAGTCAGAGGTTGGACTGTAGTGTTAGGTCGCCTACTTGCTCCCCACGACCTTCGATCCTCAAGCTACCCCATTGATGGTGATGGGCGTTAAAGTCGCTCAACACTAACTTATTCCCAGGTAGACGTTCAAATAGTGAATTTTAAGCATCACTATCAATGGGGCCATGTGGAGGACAGTACAAAGAGCAAATAGACAGATACCTGTTATTAAATTTTACTCTGCACGTGACAGATTCCAGAGTAGAATTTAGAATCACTTCCGTTTGTGGGTGTGATTTCTGTGTGCATATGACAACTCAGTGACCTTCAAATCTTCTATACGAATGGTAGTGATGGAACTGTGGAGAATCAGGATGATCCTCCAGGTAGGTCTCCTGTAAACAAACAACATCTGGCCTGTGTAGAGAAAGCAAGATTGCTATATTTTGTAACTTATTCCCAACACCTCTACAATTCCACTGTAATATAGTGAAAGCAACAGGATAAGAATTACGAGGGTGGCCAGTGCTCTTAATTTTTTTATGCTTCCCGCCAACAGGCGAGTGGCTACCAGGGGACCTTTCCCGGTGCTTCCTCATGGAGACCTCCATATTTTCGTCAATAATGAGGCTCCCAGATTCCACCGAGGAAGAGCGATTCTTTCTCTCCCTTGCAGGACCAGGAGTGGGAAGGACATGAGGACTTGCCAGCTTGGTGAGGGTGGTCAGATTAATCTTATCAGACTTGTCGGACTTCGATTTTGGCCGCACCGACTGCGAAGGAGCAGCGGCAGCCTGAGAGTAGGAAGTAGCGACAGGGATGTCTGTAAGAGAGTTGGAACGTACAGGGGGTCTAGACTGAGAGGTAGGGCAAGTGACATGAGGAGCGAAGGTAGGGTCAGACTGTGTCTCCACGGTGCACATCACGGGACAGGACACAACCGCCGATGCATAGGAGACAATAGGTTTGGGAGTTGCATGCAACTCCTTCACCTTCTTCCTAGCATCGTAAAAGTATGCCCTCAGTAGCTTTCATTGTGCAGACCTCCTTCTCCTCCTTCCACCTGGGACAAACCCGAGAGGAAGTGGAGTGACCACCCTGGCAGTGAAAGCAGCACTCAGTCTCATATGTACAGTGTTCAACAGAATGTCCTACAGCCACGCACTTGCCACACACGAAGTTGGAAGCCTGACAAGTCTGTTCGTGGTGTCCATAGAGCTGACATTTTGCACAACGAAGGGGATTGGGAATGTATGGTCTGACATTACTAATTTCATATCCTACTTTCACATTAGTAGGGAGAGATACTTTGCCAAAATTCAAGACTACTGTGGCTGTCTTCATCCTCTTCCCTACCTGGAAACGAGTTGTAACACGTGCATCAATTACATCTTGCTGAGCAAGTTCACAGATGATGTCGTCCTCTTCCATTTCCATGAGGTCCTTGCAGGTGATAACACCTTTGCAGGAATTCATGGAAGGAGGGATCTTCGGCTCAACATCATAACAATGAAATTTGCTCAACTTCATCAAATCCTTCACCTGTCGCGAGTTTACAGTCCCCACTAGCAAGTTTTTTCACCTGTTCCACCTCACCAGCACACCCATCAACCACCTTGTTGATGATAAGGGAATTGAGGCTGGACAGGGGAGTGGAACCAACCGCATGAAGCAGCACGAAGGAGGCGTTGTTTGCATTTATGTCTAGAGGGGTGCGCGTCTGGAGCCGTTCAGTCTGGGAGGAGTCTGTCAGTGGTTCAGTCAGGGGTCAGTCAGGACTGCCTCCCCCCCTGAAGTGGGGGGAGGCAGTAGGGGCGTCCGCCTTAGTACCACTCCCCCATAACGGGGGAAGTGGGATGGAGGAGAGAAAACAAGCAAGGGACAATCAACCTGGGACCAAACACCTATCTGAGGTTGCCCTCTCAAACCACTCCAGGGAGGCCCGATCGTGTTTATTCACGCCCCAGAGCGATCAGTGGGGGGGGACCCTCCGTGGGTGAGTAAGCAAAGGTAAACTCATTGTAAAGGCACAGCCACCTACTGTACCTAGCTACAGGGAGGGGAGGAATATGAGAAACTAACTATCCTAAAAATCACCAGAAGGGTGAAAAAAAAAAAAAAAACTAATGCCAGTGAGGCAACCCTGTAAAGCTAGAGGAGAGATCACACGAGGATACATACACTCTCTTCGCGACCAGTCATAGAAGTCCCCAGGAGGAAACTGATACAAAATGGCTGGCTTCTTCTCCCTCATCGGATTTGAAGGTGCCATCTATTAATTAATTACAATGCTAAATACAGTTAGATTACATCACGATATATACAGAGCGAATCTAACAAATTAATCTTGGTTTTAATTAAACTAAAGCTAAACCAAATATTCCCTTTACCTATGAAAATGCTAAACCCACATCTGCTTTTACATGAGTCTTTCCATCCCCGACACGTCATCTAACGCGCAGATGCAGTTTAGATCAGTGGAAATTCCCAAGTAATTTCATGTATTTACAGTATAGTTGTCCACGAAGGTTAAATGCAGTAGCATTTAATTTATCAATAATAAGAATTATTAAGGAGAACTTAATTTCTGGGTTGTAAAAACCGCTTGAAGTTATGAACGATCTCAGGTTTTCCTCTGCTATCTAACCAGGGACGACTGTTATAAAAAGTAGAGAGTGCAACTGCTCTGGGGGAAAAAATTTCCTACACCATTCTCGGAAATAGATAGTGACGATTTTAACTCTGTCTTACACACCTATGAAAATATTTTCACACAGGCTCACAGGTCAGGAAATAACTACCCAACTCTCCCTTACCATAACGACAAGGGACTCCAAGTGAATTTAACGAAACAAACAAATACCATGGCTAACGAAGGTAATTCCACATCCCCTGCCCATGTCTATGTTTATCATGAGGACAAAAATCTCCCAAAATTTTCAGGCACAGAAAAGGATCGCACTGACGTCGTGTCTCTCATCAGTCAATGCGAGCAACTGTTTGTTAAGAGACATATAACAGATTAAAATGAGAAAATAGCAGTTTTTTCCTCATGGATTAACCAGGAAAGATGTCCAGCCAGTGATCTCCTCAGATCAGATAAACTCTTACGAGCTAAGACATACGATGAGTATAAATCAGAATTCCTGAAGAAATTTTCTGGAGGCATAAATTCCTTGCCAGGTATAATTCCAGAATTACATAAGAGTGTGAATCACATGAGAGAAAATACAACAAATCATGTATTTAGTGAAATAACAGCAGATGTATCAACAATTAAGAGAACACATTTAGCTACCTTTGAGAACTCAAATTGGGTAACAGATGATGGGAAAATGTCACAATTGTATGTCGTAGAGATCCTTGGTTATGTAGCTGCCCGGTGTAAATTACCTGATGGGGTCCTTAAGATTGCTAAAACAATTCCATACACCCCAGGAATGTGTTTGTTAGATTTAATGAACGAGGTAGAGATGAATTGTAGCAAAGCAGGGGTGAGTGAATCACGATCCAGTACAACCAGAATGAGGGTCGTGGACACAGTAGCGGCCACGAACACTTGTACCAAAGAATAAGATCGATCGCGGCCCGAAAACAGAAAAAAACAAGCAAGCCCAGGCGTCGAGACAAGTTGACAACGTTCCCAAACACCAGGCTACAGACTGTCTCAAAAGTTTGCACGTCGTCCAAGTACAACTTGAGCCCAGGGAAAACCGAAAAATGGAAAGTCATCTCGAGGGTCTCATTCGAGAGAGAGGTCCACATTATGCTATTATTGTGCAAATCCTGATCACACAAAAAATGAATGTTATATTAAGAATAAAGAGGACAAACAAAACGCATAAGGATATGACTCATATTATTGATATAATAGGTCGCCGGGCTACTGGACATCAGACTGTATGACAATAGAAAAATTGATTTCTATGTTCAAACCGGGGGAATCACAAGCCACGAAAAAAAAAAAAAAAACCAATAAGTAAAAGTAAACCTAAAGATAACATAAGTTTGACTGGAAATTAGTGTAGCTTAGTGCCCGCGTCATGTGAAGATCAAATTGTTTCATTATTCTTAGATACAGGCTCCCCAGTTAATTTAATAACACAAGAGGAATTACAGAGAGTTTTTGGAAATAAGAAAAAAGTAACTTTCTTACAGGAATCTGATTTAGACTTATATGCAGTAGATGGCAAACAAATCACTGTAAAGGGCATGATACAGTTAGATATCAGTTTTACAGAGACCACAAGACCGATATCTGCTCTTTTCTCTATGGTACAAAATTTAGCTATAAGAGGCAACATATTAGTAGGTTCGAATACCATGAGAACAGAGATTACCATTCTACTCCCACATATGAATGGAATACATTGCAACAATGAATTCATAGAGGAATTATCATCAGAATTGTCACCCACCAACAGTAGAAAATCAAAAAGAGTTGGAACTATCAAACGACTAAACAGAACCACTCAATCGAACAAGGGTATACACTCACTCACACCACCCCATCCCCAACTCCTCCATCTTCTCTGCTTAGTGACAGACCTGACAGCCAAGTAGTATTGTTTCCTGCCAGTCTTACCAATGATGTTGCTATTCCATCTAACTCACAGATGAAAGTCACCATAAAGAGTAAACTGAAGAATAGTACGGTCCTTGTCTTGGAGGAATTATGTAGGGTGAAAGGACCGTCGGTGGAAAACATATTATGTCAAGTGGACAACGATGGGGAAACTCATGTTTTCCTCATTAATCAGATGAATGGGGAAGTAGAGATAAAAAAGGGGACTTGGTTTTGTAGTTTAGAAACATGTCCTGCCCCTGTAAGAGAAACCGTAGCAAGAACGACAAGTAAGATAAAATCTACGGACGGATAATGCATACAGGAGAATTTGATTCACTCAGGACAATTTAACGAAGAAAATGACCTCTTAGATTTATTAGAGAAACATCAACAAACGGTAGCATTACCCGGAGAACAATTAGGGTGTACTAACCTAATTACACACATGATTAACGTACACCCGGACACACAACCAATATTGGAACCGGCATATAGAGTCGCACATTCACAACGCATCCTGGCAAATCAATGTTGAGGAAATGCTAAAAGTAGGTAATATTGAACCACCTGTCTTCCCGTGGAATGCCCCATTATTTTTCGTACCCAAGCGAAACGGAGCAATGCGTGCGGTAGTAGATTATCGTAAATTAAATCATCACACAATCCCTGACCGGTTTCCTATGCCACTGTTAAGTGACATCTTACAAAATATTGGACCAGAGAATAATGTATTTTCCACAATCGATTTCCTCAATGGCTATTACCAATTTAGCCTTGAGCAAGAATCACGCAAATACACTGCTTTCTCCACGAATACAGGGCATTATCAATATAAACGTATGCCTATGGGGTTGAGGACAGCACCAGGCACGTTCCAACGATTAATGAATTAAGCATTGTTTAGAATGCTGGGAAAAGGGATACTTGTGTGTCTAGATGACATTATTATTGCTACCCAAACTATACTGTAGATGAACATCTGCAGAAATTAGACCAGCTCCTACAAAAGCTTGCTGATGCTGATTTAAAAATTAAGCTGTCACAATGCAAATTTTGCTTTATGAAAATGAAATTCTTAGGCCACATACTAGATGCCCAAGGTATTCACACGTCTGAGGTCAAAATACAGGCAGTAAGGGATTTCCCAGAACCAACAAATATAGACGAAGAAAGACAATTTGGGGGGCTAGTGGGATATTACCGCCCCTTTATTAACCAATTCTCTCATATAGCACATCCGCTATTCATTCTACAAAAAAAAGATGCTGTATTCCAGTGGGAAGAGGAACAAAAACTAGCATTTTTTAAGATAAACTTACAAATACACCTTGCCTGGCCTACCTAATTTCACAAAACCATTTATAATTCGCACAGATGCGTCCATTAAAGGACTAGGAGCTGTACTGATGCAAGAAGATAATCGTGGAAAAAATCAGCCAATTGCATTCGCTAGCAGACAAATAAAAGGTGTAGAGAAAAATGATTGAACCACAGACCTAGAAGCACTTGCAGTGGTCTTTGCATTACAGAAGTTTCGAGATTTGGTATATGGTTACGAAATTCACATACTCACCGACAATAAACTGTCCGTGGGTATGTTCCAAGTAAAACTCCTCTCTGAGAGGAAAGCAAGATTGAAATGTACAGTTGAAAACTACAATGTACATATTCACTTGAGAGGAGCATCTGGAGTGATGTGGAGGGACAGGTTGACGAATGAGGAAGTGAAGGAACGCTGTGGGGTGGATGTGGATGTGGTTGAGAAGATTAGGAGAAATACACTGAGGTGGTTTGGACATGTGAAGAGAATGGAGAATGAAAGACTGACTAAGAGGGTGTATGTAGGTGAGGAGGAGGGAGGGAGAGGGAGAGGTAGACCGAGGATGAGGTGGAGGGATGGAGTTGAGAGGTATATGAGGGAGGGGGGGGTGAGTTGGGGGAGGGTAGTCAAATGGTGGGTGACAGAGCGACTTGGAGGCGTTTTGTCTGCGGCCACCCTTTGCGGGATCAGGGCGTCGGGCTATAGATAGATAGATAGATAGACATATTCACTACATACAGGGCAAAATAAATTTAGTAGCTGATGCGCTATCCAGGAACCCGACTACAATTCATGTCGCAGCATTAGATCTCAAGGGAAGCATCCCAAACCATGATGAAATCTCGAGAGCCCAGAGACTTGATCCAACATGGTCTAAAGTTATATACAAATTGGAAAGTGGCAATGACATACAGTTACCCAAGCTACCTATACCTCTTGAACAATTCACATTAGTCAGTAATGCCTTATATAGGATCAACCCAGGACAACCAAACCATAGAAAAATAATAAACAATTAGTGGTATCTAATGAAATGATACCTCAAGTATTAAGGATAAAACACGATGGTCCACATGCAGGACATCCTGGCAAGGATAGTACGGTTAGACAAGCCAGGTTGTTATACTACTGGCCATCATTACGAAAAAATATACAATTATATAGACAGATGCGAGTCACGTGCGAGACTCAAAGGCTACACTTTAACACCTGCACCTATAGGACATTACCCCATACCTAATCGACCGTGGGACGTTGTCGCGGTTGACATACTTAAATTACCCTTATCATACAATAAATAATCAATATCTATTCGTGGCAACCAACCACTTCTCAAGATATGTGATTTTAGCCCAAATTAAGGATAAGACAGCCGAAACAGTGGCAAGGGCAATCGTAGATAATATTATTTGTCGATTCACAACCCCAAAGGTATTAATAAGTGATAATGGGGGTGAGTTTAATTCCGAAATCTTGCAAGAAATATGTAAGCAATACAATATAAAAAAGCTAAATGTCTTAGCCCAGCATCCAATGGGTTGGTAGAGAGACAAAACAAAAAAGTGTTGAATGTGCTACGTCACATTCTTAATGACAATTATGCAAGCTGGGATGATTAGATTTCAAGAGTGGAAGCTTCAATTAATTGAGCAATTAATAAATCTGTAGGAGACACACCACATTTCACCCTACACGGGACAAAGAAACAATTACCTTACCAAGTTCTCGGAGGCAAAAATTTACCATTATATAATTACGACGATTACTCTAAACTCCAATTGCGTGAATTCCAGGATATACACAAAAGGGTGAAGAAACAATTATCGATGTCCAAGGAAGAAATGACGGAGTTATTCAATAAAAGGGCAAAAAAAAATCGCCTATCGACTTAGGAGACATTGTCTATGATATTTACACGAGAGACAATAAACTATCACCGAAATTTGAAGGCCCATACAGAGTGATTAAGAAGACTGCAAACAAGGTACGGTAGTAATGAAGTCACTGTCGAGAGGCGAAGAAAAACAAGTTCATGTTGATCATTTAAAAAAGGTCCCAAGGATTTTAACCAGCAATTATGCAACCCAGGACACAAACGAAACACCGAACAATATCAGTGACAATATCTACCTATCTATCTATCTATCTATTGCCAGACGCCATAATCCCGTTAGGGGTGGCCACTTGACTATGAGTTACCTGTTTTACGGGGAGGGGCACTAACCCTCCACCAACCCACTTGTTGACATGTAGGGAGCACGTATGGGTTGGTTATATGGTAACCACCCAGCGTTGTAAATGGGTTCTTGGCTTACAGGAACCATTTGACTTGTCACTCAATGTAAAGCCACCTGTGAAGGAAAGAAAAGCAATAAGAAGTGACAGGAAAGATGGGAGAAATAGGAAGAGAGGAGGATATTAGAGGAAATCAATACACACAAATATAAATTAAGACCGCATAACAAACACACAAAAATAGGTGCAACTGTTACTACAAATGCCATAATACAGCAATTACATGAGCTAGGTGTCGATTTAAACTCCTTCTACAAATGAAACAACGAGCAAAGCTACTGTTCTCCACGAAGCAGTTATAATGCACATATCATCACTATCATCGACCACAGCATGACTTTATTAGTTTTTTTTTTTTCGGTAGGTAACGATGAGGTGACTTATACCATGGATTCTCCTCTACATAGCAAGAGGAAATGCTCACTTAGACCCTCAGCATATAGTACGGCAGGGATGCCTCATAGCTCCAACGGCCTTGACATCAGTCGTGAAAGATATCACGAGCACTAAATTAGTTTGGACTTCTTACATGAATTACCTGCTTATTTGGATAATATTGCCAAACCACTGAGGACCCTGGACTTCATGATAGGAAGCTATGTTTTAGAAGCTCACAACACAAAAGAAGTGACTGAAATCGTGCAGTCAGCGAAATGGAAGATAGAACAAGCTAAATCAATCATGCTCATCATCATCCAAGATTTCCCATCTCATGGAACGGAGGTATTAATGGACACGAACAACATCACAAGTACTCGTGAAAGGCACGGTTTGTTCGACCTGGGTGGTGCAATTCTATGGAACATTTTTGGATTGGCTACAGAGGAAGATCTTCAAGAATAAACGACAGATTTGATAAAATGGCTCTGGTACTAACATATCAACACAAGTTAGTTGACGTTCAAAACAGCATTGAAGACGATCGTGAAAAATCTAAGAAAGGCAGAAGTATAACTCACTAGAGTGTGGACAAAATAAATGCCATGGAAGGAGACATGACACTTTTCCAACACTTCTCAGTAATCATGGAACATATTGGCATAAAAATGCTCCAGTTAGATAACACTAGAGTTCGTTACAGGGCACTCATGCAAGGTACTGCAGAATCCTGGTAATGGCAAGATCACTATTAACCCGCCCTGTGCCAGTGCCATTTTAAAATGGTCTGATGTAATTGCGCGCTCAGTGCCAGTGCCGTTTTAAAATTGTCTAAAATATAAAAAAACTTCACTGTGACCGCATTTTTCAAGATTCGCAGGTAAAAATTGGCAGGCATGTAAGGTAACTGTTCCTCTACCATCCCCCAGGCTGTCAAGGCCATACACTCACTCGATCCCCTCCTCATGCTCGCTCTGCCTCACTCTGCCTGTGTACCTCACCCAGTGCTGTACATAGTGAAGGCATTTTGTAAGTATTTTCATGCAAGTGTAAGTTGTAAATATTTTTTTGTAAGTGTAAGGACTATATAGTGAAGTCAAGATGTATATCTTCTTGTAAGTGCCAGGACTATACATAATGAAGTCAGGATGTACCTATCTTCAAGTAGTATAAGATAATGCATTCACAGTGAGAAAGTCACGCAAATTGTGATAGATGCTGAAGTAATAAGTAATCAGAAAAGTGTACTGAACATTCCTATACCTTCCCAGCATAAATACCTGAGTATACCTTACATAGAAAACGACTTTCTCTCACGTACGTAGTGAGCATGAGAGAGTGGCTATACCTGTAGACAAGTGTGCCGGGCTGAATAAAACCCATTTCCGAGCCTCGGTCAGCATTTTAACGACGAAATTCGTTGTTTCCACATCAAAATCTATCATTTTAGCCCCAAAAAAAAAAAAAAACGGCACTAGGGTGACCCATAGGACTAAAAATAGTCGGCACGCGGTGGGTTAACCTACTTCGAGCTCATGATCTACGTCAGATAATTAGTCAAGGCATACATAAACATGGTTTGAAGCCTCTGTTCCGGCGTAGGAATCTAATGTTATATTATCCATATTTAGAAGAGGCTCTAACACCAACATCAGTAATAGTTCATGTACCATTCTTAACTGATGATCTGATCACAGTCTATCAATTATACCCCTTCCCTTCTAAGAGTAATGACACTTTGGTCATCATCAACATCAACACAGACACCGAACTCATCATCGTCTCCAAGACACAGGACACTGTCACTTTCGCTAGTGAATCAACGATTGAACGAAAGTGCCGTACATCCTTACATGCTGTTCACCTTTGTCCTGTGTACATTTTCACGTTTCAGCCTACTGGAACAGTCTCTTGTGAAATGGCTGTCATAAGAAATCATGACATTCATCACCATTGCAACTTCACATTTGCTCCAGATAAACCTACAGTACACATCATCAACGCATTGGACATTCACAGTTTTTCTGCTTCACTCATAACACATCAGTTTACATAATTTATCCAGATATGCCACCATCTCATACTTTAGCATCAGGATTATACATAGCACCAGGCTACTGTGCCGTACTTACACCATCCATGTCCACTTCAGCTACCAGCAATCACTATGCCATCCTCAGTCATGCACACAAATATTTCCACCCACTACCTAAGATGGATTTAAACATAAGCACAAGTATTAAGTTCACTTCACCTAAGTCTGAAAATATGCAACTAATTAGTGAAACAATGAAGCCCTGGGAAGAATTGAATATGAGAATGTTCAACCCATATTATGTGTATAGCCCAGTACCAACTGTCTTTATAATCTTCTCCATTGTACTTGCCAAAGTACTGTTGGAGATGCACAGAATGCAAGCAAGAATTGCAAACTTGGAGTCAGTATTTACGGGAGGTAGAGTGAACATTCAACTAAGACCCCCTGAGTGAAATATTTTCATGTAATTAGTGTAAATCATATATATAAGATATATATATATATATATATATATATATATATATATATATATATATATATAAGCCTCTGTGGTACAGTGGTAGAGTGTGCGTTTCCCACGTTGGTGGACGCGGGTTCGCCTCCCGCCATAGTCGTGAAAACATTCACCGAGCCACTGACCTCTTTGGCAGACATAAGGAGTGCTGTGGTTCAACCATTGTCGCATACTAGTATGCTTGCACCCAGTCGGCTTAAGGCAGGCCGATTACACTTGGTTCACAGACTACACACACATCCAAAGCTACTACAACACTACAGTCACATTCACAAGCACTTCTCACCCTACAGACAGTCTCTAACAGACAGCCTAAGCCACTGGGTAGAGATACATGGCTGTATCGTCCCTGCTTCAGTAGGGATAAGCTGGTCCTGCAGTGGACCTCAACTGCTGCTGCTGATGATGATATACATATGAACTGAATAATGATAATAATAATAATTTTTATATGAGAAGAAAATTATGGGGTATCATATATATAATATTATTCTGATCATGAATTATTGTTAACCAATATACATCTTACGAATTCATATATATATATATATATATATATATATATATATATATATTCTTATCGCATCTAACGCGGTAAAGAGAGAGAGAGAGAGAGAGAGAGAGGCAGAAGGATGCTTACACAGTGTTTATGTATACGGCAGCTTAAGCATAACATCCATTAGCTTGAAGATAAGAGCGAACACAGTGCCCTGGAATAGATGCTATGGGCAAGTGTGGGTCAGTGTGTGGGTAGCCAGAACAAGTGAAGGACAAGGTAGCAGTGATCTTGTGGATTATTAGACAGAGACTCCAAAGGGTGGAGTTCAAGCGCAATGTGCGACTCTACAACCATCCTGTGAAGGTGCTATTTCTGAGAGGATATTACGACCATGAGGGACTAGTGTTACGTACCTCACACCCCCTACCCACACACTGATATTGTACGACAAAAAATGGACCTGCCACAAGTGAGTTGCCCTTGCTTACCTTTAGAATACTTATTAATTTGCACGTGGTTGATGTCACGACATAACCCGATTATAAACGTAAGAAAATGAGGATGAGAATTTGAAGTAATATATGTATACGAAGTAAACTGTGGTATAACATAGCATAATGAGGGATAAATTGTAGTTCTATGTATGACCAAGTGATATAATAATGATGAATGACGCCATTATAGCATATTGAGAGAGTAAAATTGAAATTCCAGGTATGACCAAACAAATAGTCGAATCCAGCTAGGTAGGTTTCATTATCCCGTTTCCCCCTCCAAGAGTGCAGGTGGCTACAGTCATACTTGGGGTCCGCTGGAGGAGGGGAGCGGCCCGCGTCGTGGAGCCCATCAAACCACGACCCGACAACAGCACTGGGCGGTGCTAAAGTCTGCGGAGGCTTCTTACCTATGATCGGCGACACCGCTGCTCAGGACGCCTTGGGTTGTGAATGGGTAGAATCCGCAGGACTGTTAGTGTTGCTAAACAACTTTACTCAGGCGACTGAAAGCCAGGAGCTGGTACACTAAATCTGGTTCATTGTGAAGAAAATACAATGTTTACCTACTGGGGTAGGAGTTTATTGCCTGTGCCAGACAATGTTAAATAATTGTGACACATTAAATGTGAGAAATGTGAGTGTAATATTCAGGAAGTTGGTATTGATATCGTGACATCGTTTATATGCTATAAAGTAGTGAATTAAAACTATTTAGTGTACCGTGGATATTAAGAGTTGTGATTGATACTGGGCTGTCATAGAGAAAGGTCCTGGTGTGCCACTGTACTTTAAAGGCTAAGCTTAGTGCTTGCTGTCTGGCTGTTTGTGTGTATGATGGGATAAACACCGCTTGAATGAGAGTGTGACTAAGAGATAGAGTTTAACAAACAAACAAACAAACAAACAAAAAAGGGCGGAAGCTAACCTAAACATACCAGGTGGAACCTAACTTAAACATACCAGCCGGAACCTAACCTATAACATACCAGCCGGAACTTAACCTATAACATACCAGCCGGAACTTAACCTATAACATATCAGCCGGAACTTAACCTATAACATACCAGCCGGAACTTAACCTATAACAGACCAGGCGGGACCTAACCTATATCATACCAGGTGGAACCTAACCTATAACATACCTGGTGGAACCTAACCTATAACATACCAGGTGGAACCTAACCTGTAACATACCAGGCAGAACCTAACCTATAACATACCTGGTGGAACTTAACCTATAATATACCAGGTGGAACCTAACCTATAACACACCAGGCGGAACCTAACCTATAACATACCAGGTGGAACCTAACCTGGAACATACCAGGTGGAACCTAACCTATAACATACCAGGCAGAACCTAACCTTTAACATACCAGGTGGAACCTAACCTATAACATACCAGGTGGAACTTAACCTATGGGACATATCTAAAATGGAACATACCAGGCCGAACATGTCAGCATGGACAACCCAGAGGGAAAAGAACAGGCAGAACATGACGGGCAGAACGTAACCCATGGAACAGCCCAAAGGATAGTCGAGGAGGCCAGGGAAGCAACGGAGGGAGAGGAGTACGAGACGGATGCTGTGGAGACAATGATGGAACAAAGGGAGAGGGAGAGGGCCGAATCTGGGCTGCAAAAATACTTAGTGATGTGGCCAGCAGTTGAAGGCAGACCGGCTGAGGCACACGAGAACATATACATGAGAGCTCTCATACCGGCCTTGCAAACCCTTCAAGAACAGAACAAGGTGGTCCATGATCGCCTGACACAGTTGGAGTGCATGATGGAAATGGAAGAGAGGAACGAAATGAGCTTGAGGTCACAGGTACAGCCAAAGACAGTAGTGGTACACGAAGGGTCGGTAAAGAGACCAAGATACAGTGATGGCACGGGAGGCAAACAAATGTGGGAGACTAGGGAACCCCAGCGGGAGGAGTGAGAACAGACACAAGAGGCCACGACTTTACATCAAGAAGAGTCAACAGTTAGCGGGCAAAGGCCAGAGTGGCAGAGGTCAGAAAATCCAAAGCCGACTAGATTGGGAACGGAAGAGCCGACACGCGCTACCGCTGAGGCCACTGAGGTGATAGTCTCCGGCTTGAAGGAATTGATTGCCACCATGAGGTTGCCACAGACCCAACTACCAACCTTCGAAGGAAACAGCCAGAGGGAGTACTGGGAGTTCATCCGTGCATTCGAATAGCACATTGGGAAGGCCGCAATCCCAGAGGAATGTAAGCTGCAGACACTCATGCAAGCATGTGCGGGGCCTGGCAGGAATACGCTACAAATGTGCAAGTATTTGGACCAACGAGAGGGTTACAAGAAGGCAATGGCCATATTTGAGGACAGATACGGAGACAGACATCAGTACGTCCGAGAGATTGTGGAAGGAATACTTGATGGCCTCATGATCAAAGATCAGGATGAGGGTGGCCTTAGAAAGTTCGCCAATGAGTTAGGGTCATGTATTTTGAGTCTGGAGACCATCGGGAGATTACAGGAGTTGGACATCGTTCACTCAATGGACACACTCTCGCGTCGGTTACCTGTGAGGGCACTTATGCGATATGAGGACGAAACCTTTGCCCACAACAAATGATACGGTTATTATCCTGCATTAAATGGTTGAAAACCTTTATTCTGGAGAAGGCGGACAGAGTGCGTGTGAGGAGGAGAACCGAGAAAAGAGGAGCATCCACCAAGCAAGCCATTGAGGTTGATGCTAGAAGGAATCCTGACAGGCATGTGATTGGCTTGGCCACCATTTGTGATGACGAACCTGCAAGTGAGAGAGACATGTGTTGGCTGTGCGGGGGTCTGCATGCACTGGTGGGATGCAAGAAATTCTGTGCCGTGAGAGTGGAAGAAAGGAGGGCCACGGTCAGATGGCTCAAATACTATTATGTTTGCTTGAATGATACCCACTTGGCAGCTGAGTGCCCGGCCTCAGTATGGTGTGAAATAGAGGGTTGCACTGGGAAGCATTCATGATGGATACACCCGACTGGCCCAATAAAGCAAAGGCAGAAGTCCTGGTGCCGTGGGGAACCCAGGAAGGAAGACGGAGCAAAAACACAGATGGAGGATGGGAGGAAGCCGAGAGATGATGATCATCGATACACTCAGTGGGAACAGGCGCATGGAAGCAAGCAGGGAGGACACCGAGCAGAGCTGGAGAGGAGAAGTGCTTCCTGTGGACTGGCCGACAAACGGGATGAGGCAGGCATGGAGGGGACACTTAAGAGGCCCAAGCTCGGAAAGGGCAAAGGCAGGAACGAATGACTCACCACACAACAGGGACAATTTGGATGCATGGGCGGCTTCACAAGGTGGCGTTGCCCATTGTTGAGGTAAAGATGGCTAGTGAAGTATCGAATGTCGTGGTCCACACGAGAACACTTTTGGACTCTGGCAGCAACCGAACCTTCTGAACGACCCAGTTGGCAAGCACGCTAGGGGCACCATGGAAAACCATATGGGTAACGCTAGACACTATAACACAGGTGACAGTGCAGCGAACTGAGAAGATAGACTTAGTAGTTAGCAGCAGGCGTTCCCGTAAACTGAACCGGAAGATATCGCTGCCTGGGATGATTGTCACTCAGTGACTCCCAGCAACGCTGAAGGACTCAGTAGCCTCTGTACAGGACACGGCACAATGGAGTCATTTGGCGGGAATAGAGACACTGAACACATACGAAGGTGAGGTGCAACTTCTGATTGGTCTTGATGTGCCACAAGCATTGAAGCCCTTGGAGGTCAGGGCCGGGAGCAGTGGAGAGCCTTTTGCAATAAGGACACCGCTGGGATGGACCATCAGCGGACCTGTGCTACCTCATGCTGAGGTGGAAGACAGACCAGATGAGGTAGGATGTGTGGCTGTAGTCGACTGCAACTCCCAGGAAACACGATTGGAGGAGCAAGTGCGACAGTTTGAAGAACTGGACACAAGTTACCTGAAGAAGGGAGATGGCCTATCCGTTGAAGACAATAGGTTTAATGAAATTGTGGTCGGGCAAGCAACAAAGGTGATGGGACTACCAACTCCCTATAACATTCAGATGAAATCTACCCAAGCTCCCAGACAACAAGTTAATGGCGCTAAGGAGGTTAGAGGGCCTGAAGAAGAGGCTGCTCAGAGACCCACCCTTATGCCAGCGCTATGCAGAAGAGATGCAGCTGCTGCTAGGTGAAGGTTATGCCAAATTGGTTCCCGATAATGAACTTCACACAAGGCCTCATGTGACCTGGTATCTGCCACACCATCCGGTGTTAAACCCAAACAAACCTGGAAAGGTGTGCATTGTATTTGACTGTGCAGCAGAATATGGGTCGGTGTCTTTAAACAGCCAGGTGCTACAAGGGCCTGACCTAAATAACGAACTGCTGGGGGTACTCCTCTGGTTTCACCAAGGATCAGTGGCCCTCATGGCGGACATAGAGGCTATATTTCACCAGGTCAAGGTAGCTCCAGAATGCTGGGACGTCCTACGATTTCTTTGGTGGCCAGAAGGGGATGTACAGCAGACTCCTTAGGCATATCGGATGATGGTACACCTTTTCGGTTGAGTCTGGAGTCCATCATGTGCCTCGTATGCTTTAAAACGAACCTTCCTAGATCACAGAGATATATGTCCTGATGACGTGGTGGATGCCCAGCAGAATGTTTATGTGGATGACCTGCTTATTTCAATGCAGTCCACTGCCGAAGGAATAGGAATGGCAAGACAACTGCAGCACATCACCTCGCTGGATGGCTTCAGACTCACCAAGTGGGTAGGCAACAGTAAGGAAGTACTTGAATCCATTCCCAAATCAGAGAGGCATAAGGGAGTAAAGGAGATTGATCTAGAACGCAAGCCTCCTCCTGTGGAATGAGCACTTGGAATAAGGTGGGACCTAGAGAAGGACCAAATGGCAGTGGTCATCAAGCACTTTGAGCAAAAAGGGTCAGCTACAAAGAGGGACCTCTTGTGTGTCATCAGCTCAGTGTATGATCTGCTTGGATTCCTTGTGCCATTCCTCATTCGCGCCAAGGTCATCCTCCAAGAGGAATGCAGGAGGAAGAAAGGGTGGGATGAGGCTATATCTGACAGCAATGAGGTATGGTGGTGACGGTGGCTGATGGAATTAACTCACCTCACAGATTTCAGGATGCCACAGTGCTATGACCCGAGAGGAGCAAGGGGAATGTCATTTCAATTACATCACTTTTGTGATGCTTTGCAAGTGGCATATGGAGTGGTATCGTACCTGAGGATCTCAGATGGAACTGAAGATGTTTGCTGTGCCTTCGTCTACAGAAAACCCAAGCTAGCCCTGCTAAAACAGATGACTATACCCCGTCTGGAGTTATGTGTTGCTGTGTTGGCTGTCAAGGTTGACGAGACATAATGGCACGAGCTGTCGGTCGACGAGGGAGGGTCCGTCTTCTGGACCGACAGTGCGATAGTATTACAATATATACATAACACAGAGAGGCGGTTTCACATGTTCGTGGCCAATCGAGTGGCGGCCATACACGAACAGTCAGAAGTGACCCAGTGGAGGCACATGGGTTCAACATCGAATCCAGCAGATGATGCGACCCGAGGACTGAGTTGATACGAACTGAATGGAGAGTGTAGATGGATTGAAAGGCCAGACTTTCTCCAGGGAGAGAACGATCACTGGCCGCAGAAGCCCTGATGCACACTTGTCCTGGGAACAGACCCAGAGGTAAAGGGTGATGCCACAACTATGGCAACGGGGACTAAGCAAGAAAAAGACCCACTGATGAGATTTTGGTCCAGATACTCATCCTGGCACAAGCTGCTGCCAGGAGTTTCATAGATTAAAAGGTTTTTGTTTTGGAGGCAAAGGAGAGGACCAGAGCAAGCTGACAAATCAAGACTGAGGGTTTGTGAGCTCTGAGCATCTCGAGCTGCAGTGTTAGATTGTGTACAATGGGAATACTATGAGTCCGAGATAAAGGACCTGAAGGAACTGGGTGCACTTAGGAAGACGAGCCCACTGTTTCTGCTGGAGCTGCACCTGAGGGAGGACGGACTCCTCCATGCTGGCGGGTGGTTGGAGAGAGCTCCCTTGACAACAGGCAGCAAATACCCCGTGCTGTTGCCGTGGGACCACCATGTCACGGAGCTAATAGTGAGAGAAACCCATGAGAACAAGGCTGGGCACTCGGGAAGAGACATTACACTTGCAGTAATGCCCCATGAGTTCTTGGTGCCCAAGGGACGGAGACTGATTGAATGGGTGTTAAAAGGGTGTCATGTTTGTCGTTGAGTCAATTGGAAGAAATCACTGCAAAGACAAGCTGACCTTCCTGCCAACAGGGTATGCATGATGAAGGCACTGTTCACACATACTGGAGTGGACTGCTTTGGACCATTCACTGCAAAGCAAGGTAGGAAACGAGTGAAGCGGTGGGGTTGTCTGTTTACCTGTCTGAACTCGAGAGCCATACACCTGGAGATTCTCGATGGACTAGATGCTGATTCTTTCCTCAATGTAATAATGCGCTTCTCGGCAAGGAAGGTGTACCAGAGCACATTTGTTTCAACAATGGAACAAACATGATTAGAGCAGATGAGGAACTCCGGGCTGCAGCCCTTAGCTGGGAAATCGATGACAAGGTCCGCAATGTGTTGTTAAGGAAAGGAATTGAGTGGGAGTTCAACCCTCCACATGCATCGAACGTGGGTGGTGTCTGGGAGCGACAGATGCGGACAGTCAAGAAGGTCTTGCAAGCGATAATAGGCGCGCAAATTGTGGACAATGAGCGACTCCACACGCTCTTCTGTGAAGTGGAGGAGACAGTCAGTGGAAGACCCATCACCCTGATCTCCAACGACATCAGCGACCTCGAAGCGCTTACCCCACTGCATATGCTGCACCCTAAGATGGTACCCCACTGCTCGTTAGGAGGTAAAGCCGAAGAGCCTATAGGGGACATCTACTGGAAGAGTTGGAAGCACGCACAGTTCCTAGTGGACCAGTTCTGGAAGCGATGGTTGAAGGTGTACCTACCATCCTTACGACAACACCAGAAGCAGCTCAAGCGGTTGCGTAATTTTCAAGTGGAAGACCTTGAATTGGTCTGGGATTGGAATGTACCCCGTAATCACTGGGTTCTGGGAAGACTGGCAGAGGCGAATCCCGGTGATGATGGTGTGGTGAGACACATGAAGGTCAGGACATCTGCACGCAAAACCCTGATCCACCCTGCAAACAAGCTGTGTCTGCTGGAAGGGAGCGGCAAGTAAAAGGGTATGTCATTGGTCGTAACCGACCAACAGAAGTCTTATCGCATCTAACGCTGTAAAGAGAGAGAGAGAGAGAGAGAGAGAGAGAGAGAGAGAGGGAGTGTAGGGGAGGGTTCAGGAGAGAGAGGCAGAAGGATGCTTACACAGTGTTTATATTTACAGCCGCGTAAGCATAACATCCATTAGCTTGAAGATAAGAGCGAACACAGTGCCCTGGAATAGATGCTATGGGCAAGTGTGGGTCAGTGTGTGGGTAGCCAAAACAAGTGAAGGACAAGGTAGCAGTGATCTTGTGGATTATTAGACAGAGACTCCAAAGGGTGGAGTTCAAGCGCAATGTGCGACTCTACAACCATCCTGTGAAGGTGCTATTTCTGAGAGGATATTGCGCCCATGAGGGACTAGTGGTACGTACCTCACACCCCCTACCCACACACTGATACTGTACGACAAAAAATGGACCTGCCACAAGTGAGTTGCCCTTGCTTACCTTTAGAATACTTATTAATTTGCAAGTGGCTGATGTCACGACATAATCCGATTATAAACGTAGGAAAATAAGGATGAGAATTTGAAGTGATATATGTATACGACGTAAACTGTGGTATAACATAGCATATTGAGGATAAATTGTAATTCTATCTATGACCAAGCGTTTTAACAATGATGAATGATGCCATTATAGCATATTGAGAGAGTAAAATTGCAATTCCAGGTATGACCGAATAAATAGTCGAATCCAGCTAGGTGGGTTTCATTACCCCATTTCCCCCTCCAAGAGTGCAGGCGGCTACATATCTATCTATCTATTTATCTATGTGTGTGTGTGTGTGTGTGTGTGTGTGTGTGTGTGTGTGATATAACTCATATTACAAATATATTAATGACTCCTACTATAATCTACGGCATGGAACTGCCATTAATGAGCATGTCTCTTGTACATACACATCTGTACCACTTTATTGCTACAGTATGTTATGTATTTACTCCAGACAATTTTTTGCTACCGTATGTTATGTAATTACTCCACACAAAGTATTACTATAAATATGTTTCTACAATATTACTGTGTCTGTGCAATATTATCATGCATATTATATCTCCACTACATGCTGTCGTAGGTCGCCAGCTTGGCGTGACCGAGCGATGTCAAGACTCTAAAATATCTTAATACATAATAGCTAGGAACATACATATATTGTCTAGAGGTTAGGTATGTCAAACCTAGGGCCCAAAGGAAATGACGTTAACACCTCTCCGGAATGTCTCACATAGCACAAGAGCCCACAAGCAGTGTCTCGTGACCATACACACACACACACACACACACACACACACACACACACAGGCTTCTAGAAAATTTCGACGACAGCGTAGCCCATGTCATGAAAGTTCTTATATACTGAAAGAAAGAGGAGAGTCAGAAGGAATTAGGAGGTTGAAGAAGGGAGAACAAGAAGAGGGGTCTAGCGAGTGAGGCTGTGAGAAGTTAGCTAGCATATAAATGCTCTTGTGTATTACACGCAGTGTTCATCTTGAGCTTACACTTGAAGATAATAAAACTACAATCAAACACCAGTATCCATCTTTAACTTCTGTCACCGACTACAAGTGAACTGAACTTACTTCCTCACATATTTACTCGGCTACGACTACTACAAAGTCTATTACAAGACTCATAATGCAACCACACGATGGCGTTCCTCTCCAGCACAAGAATTTAGGGTTGAATGAAAGTACCTAGTCATCTTGGCATAGGAAAATTAACACAAGTAGTCACAATCCCTAGTTTCCTTACTCTACGTGGCGTGAAGGTGAAAGACAAGGTTGGAGTAAGGCCAGGTGAGTAGATATTAGTGGTTCATTTGTTTTTACCTAATTGTTCTTACCTAACTGTATCTTTACAGGAATGAGTCAAGCTCGTACTGTCCAGTGTCTTAAACTATATTTATCGTACATATCCTTAAATTTATGAATTGTTTTGGCACACGCTATTTCATTTGGTAATGCATTCCAATGATCAATTGCTCTGTTTGGGAAACTGAATTTCCTTACGTCTTTATCACTTCTCTTCTTATGCAGTTTTTTGCTGTGTCTTCTTGCTGATGCATCCCCATATGTTAAGTAATCATTTATGTCTATTTTCTCCTTCCCTGATATGCATTTATATAGCATTATCATGTCACCTCTTTTCCCTCTCTCCTCTAGTGTTGGTAAATTCAGTTTCTTTAGTCTTTCTTCGTAGCTTAGATCCCTTAAGCTTGGTATCCATCTTGTAGCGGCCCTTTGAACTTTTTCAATCTTGTCTATGTGTTTTTTGAGATGAGGACTCCAGACTACTGATGCATATTCCAGGGTTGGTCTAATGAATGATGTTATTATCCTTCTTAGCATGTCTTCATTTACGTATGTGAATGCTATTCTCATATTTGCAAGCAGTGTATACATGTTCCATACCTTCTCACTGATGTGGTCAGCCGGAGATAGTCTGTTATTGATAATCACACCTAGGTCTTTCTCTCTTTCTGATGTGTGTAGGGTTTTATTTCCTAACGTATAATCCCAATCAGGTCTTTTTCCACTTTTACCAAACTTGATTACATGACACTTGTCCACATTGAATTCCATTTGCCATGTATTACTCCATTCATGAAGTTTATTTAATTCTTCTTGTAGCTCTTTACAAGAGTCTGTGTTAGTAATTCTCCTTTGTATTTTTGCATCATCTGCAAACATATTTAGATAGCTTTTATTTCCAATGTTACTGTCTATATCATTTATATACACTAAAAACATGATTGGTGCCAGCACTGAGCCCTGTGGTACTCCACTAGTCACTTCTTTCCATGATGAGTAGTTTCCCCTTGGTACTATTCTCATATCTCTTTTTATGAGAAAATCTTTCATCCAACAAAACAGTTTGCCTCGAATTCCTCCTTGATGGTACAGTTTCCATAAAAGTCTTTGGTGTGGTACTATGTCAAATGCTTTCTTGAAATCTAAATAGATACTGTCCACCCATCCTTCTTTTTCCTGTATTGTGTCTGTTACTCTGTCATAGTAGCTCAACAGATTAGTAACACATGATTTTCCTTTTCTGAAATCAAACTGTCTTTCTGTTATCATATTGTGTTCTTCTAGATGATTTACCCAAGCTTTTCTTAGAAGCTTTTCTAATACCTTGCTTACAACACTGGTCAGTGATACTGGTCGGTAGTTGAGTGGATTTTGTCTATTCCCTTTCTTGAATAATGGGACAATGTTTGCTTTCTTCCAAATATCAGGTAGTTTACCTTGACTTAAGGATTTCTTGAAAATTAAAAATAATGGTTTACTTAACTCCTTTGCACATTTTCGTAGCACCCAACATGAAATTTCATCAGGACCACTTGCTTTTCCTCTGTCTAATTTACTTAACTCCTCCTGTATTACTTTTTCTGATATTTGTATATCTTGTAGTATGTGTGGGCATGCATGTTCCACATAGTCCCTCTCGAAATTTTTTTCTTCTGTAAAAACTGATTGGAAATTCTTATTTAGTGTTTCACAAATATCTCTCTCTTGTGTATAGGTGATTCCCTCGTCCGTAATGGATTGTATTTTATCTTTTACTTTGGTTTTGCTTCTGATGTAGCTGTAAAATAGCTTCGGTTGATCACTACTTTTATTTATGTTATCCTCCTCAAACTGTTTTTTGGGCTTCCCTCCTTATTCTTGTATAATCGTTTCTTGCCTGTTTGTAATTATTATACGCCCTTTCACTATTATGTCTTCTGTATCTATTCCACAACAAATCTCTTCTTTCTTTTGATTTTTTACATTCTGTATTGAACCATTTCTGTGTTTTCTTATCTGCTTCTTTGTGCTGTGGGATTTACTTCTGGACTCCTACTTCATAAAATTCACAGAATTTTCTATTTATAGCATTTAAATCTTGTCCTCTAACCTCATTTTCCCAATCAACTTCTAAGAAATAATTCTTTAGGTCATGATAATTTCCCTTTTTATAGTTTAGACTCTTTTTGTAACTTTCATTGCTGATAACTATGTCATAAGCTATCCTGAAGTTGCAATTTAGTACTGCATGATCACTTTTGCCGAATGGAGGGTGATATATTAAACTGTCAATATCATTTTCTTGCCTAGTAAATATGAGATCTAGCATTGAAGGTACATCGAGTCCTCTTTTTCTGGTGGTTTCCCTCACATGTTGCGTTAGGAAAAACTCATGTACGAGATCCAGGAGCTTTTGGTCCCAACAGCTTTCTTGGCTAATTATATCTAGAGTATTCCAATTTATATTTGTATTAAAATCTCCAGTTAGTATAATTCTTTCCGATTTCTCTTCCATTTTATGTAGTAATGCTCTTAAACTCTGAATTGTACTCTCTGTCATGTCCTCAAATTCGTCTCTTTCCCATGTGTTTGATCTGGGTGGCATGAACATATTGGCTACAATTATTTTCCCATCAGATGTATTGATCTCTGCTGCAATCAGCTCTACTTGTGAGGGTATATCTAGTTTTATTTCATTGACTTGTAGATTTTTCTTAGTTCACATTATAATTCCTCCTCCTTTTTTTAAGTTTCTATCTCTTCTCCATATATATTCCTCTAAGTTTAGTATGTCATTTGATATCCTTGGTGTTAATTTTGTTTCAGTTAGGCATATTATATGTAGTTCATTTTCTCTGACATAATCATTCATCTATATTAATTTAGATACCATTCCATCCACATTTGAGTACATCAACTTTATCATCTTGTTTATATACTTGTCATGACATGGTTCTACTACCTTCCTCCTTTTTATTCCCTCCTGGTTATGTACCACTTTCGTACCTGCAATCCTATTACTTTGTAAAAAAAAAAAATATTCTTCTCCTCCTCTGATCTTCCCTCATTTTTTGTTTTTGCTTCCTCCCTCTTCTCTTTCAGTAATTCCAGTTCCTCTTGTGTTAGGCATCTTTTTATGCATACATTTTTGAACTCCTCTTTTTCCATAAGATTCTTTGCATTTTTTAGTATCTCCTCCACAGTGTTTACACTCTGGAAAGTCACCTTTAGAGGTCTTGACTTGCTTTTCTCGTATTTCCCTAACCTTTTGTGTTCTTCTATGTCTTTACTACAGATTTCCTCTGACACTTCTTTCAATAAACTCATTACATTTGCCATCTCCTTTTTGTCTCTTTAGATGTTTTTTACTTCTTCCTCTTCTATACCAGTGATTACTATAGATTTGTTGATATCTACTGGATCTCTGACTAACTTTGGATTGTTTTGGATTATTCTTTTCACTTCCTTTTTAATGTTTTTTTCTTCCACCCTTGTTTCTAAGTCTTTCTTTACTTTCACCATTTCAGCATACGTGGTTTCCACATCATTTTTGCAGCTTTGCACAGCTTCATTCACCTGTGTTATCTTCTCCTCAGTATCACTGCTCTGGTCTATCAGACTGCTTACTTGCCTAATTGTCTCTGTATCATTTTTTAACTCTTCCATAATACTCTCGTGATTGACTACTGTACTTGCCATTTCACTCATTTTCCTCCTAAGTGTACTCAATTCCACTGTTAGTTCACTGATGGGTGTGTCTTTCTTGTTGACCTCCCTTCCTAGTTTTTCTATTTCTTCCTTTTGCAAGTGCATCTGCTTCTTTATTTCATCAATCTCATTTTGAAAGGCCATTTCCAGTTTGTGTACACGTTCAACCAGTCTATTGTGAGTCTCCATTTCAACCAGTTCTTGGTAGAAATCATCATCTTGCTTTCTACCTTTATCTCTTTTCTTTTCCAAATTTGCTTTACTAAAGTATGTGTCCATTTTGCAATACTAAAAGCACAGAGAACATGTACTTACATTCCCCGTGCAGCTGCAGTCTAAGCAAACATCAACTGACTGAGCGCATTCTTTCGATACTCGGTTCTCTTCTGTTTGAACAAGTTTTGTTTAAACTTTTTTTTTTTTTAAATAAAAAACCATTTAGTCTAACCTGGTACAGAGCTTGACTCATATAAAGATACTAATTTAGGTAATGCCACTGGCCGTGCTGGCTCGGTATGGAGCGCTGTCGGCCCTCGTCTGCACTCCTTGGTGTCTCCCGTGTGTGTATGTGTGCGTGTGTGTGTGTGTGTGTGTGTGTGTGTGTGTGTGTGTGTGATCGTAAGCCAACATCTGTTCTCTTGGCCTTTGTACAACCTTGGCCCTTATTCTTGTTGGGTGAGGAAATTCCCTAACACCTATTCCTTAGCGATTTACTTTTGGATATGGCTGGTTAATATCCTTATACATTATTTTTGCAAAGTAGTGCAACAAATATATCACATAGCAAAAAGGTGTTAGGGAGCCAGGGGGGGTAAAAAAAACAACAACAACAACAAGAAGCTAGGGATCGTGTGCCTACCATCATATACCAGAGAACCAGGGACCCGTGAGCTACCAAACACATGAGGTTCGTCTGGACCAGTTCGTCGAGGCTGTTGAAGGGAAGGTGGAGATTTGGGGTGATCAGCAAGTCCTTGAGGTTGGAGCGGTAGATGCTGCTGAGTATGAGAGCCATCAACAGTCACACCCCACACACCATACGCACGGACGGCTGACTCGGAACACGCCACCACGCTGCAAGGATGAAGAAGAAGAAGAAGAAGAAGAAGAAATAGAAGAAGAAAAGGAAAAAGAAGAAGAAGAAAAGGAAGAAGAAGAGGAGAAAGAAATGTTATGGCAATTGACTTCAGGAAAACAAACCCAACAAGGAAGGAGAATGGTTAGATTTATGTGAAATACCTGCCATGGCAACCCATGTCATGAATGACTTTGTGTCATAAAATACTTTGTGGTTCTTTTGTGGTTGAGTTGTAGTTGAGTTATAAATATATATTTTAGACTTGTGGTCGAGCGGCTTTTATATCTTGTAGTAACTTCCCATTTGTCATGTAGTGACAGGAGAGGTAAAGAATAGTATGGGACTATTTTTATTTGTCTTGGAAATATTAACAAGTCTCTCACACAAAGCGGAATATAGAGTCTCGCTCCCTTTCTCTCTCTCTCTCTGTCTCTCGAGTTGCTAAGCTCTTCTCCCCTTCGACCTGCCTTGAGTATCGCTTGTCCCCTTCTGAGCTCTCTTTCCTAAATTCTGGTGAAATAGGAGACGTATCACGTGTATTCCTCGTGGATGGAAAGTTTAAAGAAGCCTGTGTGTGAGTATGTGTGTATATGTGCGTGTGGTCACCAGGTCTTTGTTCATGAGAGGACTGCTGACAGCTAACTGCATCATCTCCTTACTGGCCGCTGTCGTCAGCTTTCCTCAGTGTAATTTGCAAACCTCATTTCCTTTTCCCAGGCTCGCAGAGGGCTGTCTATCTATCTATTTATCTATCTATCTATCATGATTTGTAAATATAATATGCAGTCCTACATCTGCTCGGCCGCGCGAAAATGGCGTACCATCAACAGTTAATAGTCCTAATATATTAATATATACTACATACACATTATAATGAACTTATAAGCTAATTAAGTGAAATACATAATATTGTAAAGTAACATAATTGTATGAATATTGTATACATATATTATTCATAGTAAATAGTGATTATTCAGTAATATTACATTTTAAACAAGTTGTATACATATTTGAATAAATGCATTAAAGTAAATTATTTAACTGTAATACAGTATGTACTTGGGTTATTATAATGAAATGCATACATGCAAGAATTAAAAATAGTTTAAAATGAAGATTATGGTAAGAGTTATTAATATTTCATTTAAAGATAATGGTACTGGTCTCCCATATATGGGTCATTCTTCTTTGTATTATTATTATTATTATATATATATATATATATATATATATATATAATTAATACTATATACAAAATATATACACTTCATTCAGGGTGGTTAACTGTGATGTTAACTCTCCCCCCACTAAATAATGACTCCAAATTAGCAATTCTTGCATGCATTCTGTGCATTGCGAACAGCAGTACTGCAACTACAATGCAGACGATTATAAAGACAGTAGGTGCTGGGCTATACACATAATATGGGTTGAACATACTCAAACTCAAATCTTCCCAGGGCTTCATTGTTTCATTGATCAGCTGCATAGTTTCAAACTTAGGTGAAGTCAGCTGAATACTTGTGCTCATGTTTAAGTTCATATTAGGCAGTGGGTGGAAATGTTTGTGTGTATGGTTGAGAATGGCGTAGTGATTGATGGTGGATAAAGTAGACATGGCTGGTGTAAATACCACACAGTAGTCTGGTGCTATGTATAATCCTGATGCTGATGTATGAGATGGTGGTATATCTGGACAGACTATGTAAACTGATGTGTTATGAGGGAAATAAAAAAACTGTGAGTGTCCAATGCGTTGATGGTGTACAAGTTTATCTGGAGCAAAAGTGAAGTTGCAATGATGATGAATATTGTTATTGCGGATGATAGCCATTTCACAAGGGACCGTATCAGTAGGCTGAAAAGTGAAAATGTACGCAGGACAAAGATGAACAGCATGTAAGGATGTGCGGCACTTTCGTTCAATCGTTGACTCACTCGCGAAAGTGACAGTGTCCCGTCTCTTGGAGACCATGATGAGTTCGGTGTCTGTGTTGATGTTGATGATGACCAAAGTGTTGTTATTTTTATAGGGGAAGGGGTGTATTTGGTATACTGTGAACAGGTCTTCAGTGATGAATGGTACATGAACTACCACTGATGTTGGTGTTAGTGTTGCTTCTAAATACGGGTAATATTGCATAAATTCCCTACTGCGGAACATTGGCTTCAATTTATGTTTATGTATGCCTTGACTAACTATCTGACGTACCTCATGAACTGGGAGTAAGTCATTTGTGATCTTGCCATCACCAGCATTCGAAATTCCTTGCATCAGTGCCCTGAAACGATCTCTAGTGTTCTCTAATTGTAATAGAATCGTGTCAATATGTTCTGTGATGATGGAGAAGTGCTGGAAAAGAGTAACGTTTCCCTCTAATTCATTTATTTTATCTACACTCTCGAGAGCTACGTTTTCTGCTTGTTTCAGATTTTTCACAATTGTCTTCATTGCTGAGTTCTGTCCTGTGATGAATTTATCTTGGTATGTTAGTACCTGAGCAATCTTATTAAATTTGTTGTTTATTTCTTTAAGGTCATCCTCTGTAGCCAATCCAAAGATGTTCCCAAGAACTGCGCCGCCCAGATCGAACAAACCGCGCTTTTGGCGAGTACGTGTGATGTTGTTCCTGTCGCTCAGTACCTCCGTTCCATAAGATGGGAGATTTTGGATCATGACGACCATAGTTGACTTCGCCTGTTCTAGTTTCCATTTCGCTAACTTCACCATTTCATTCACTTCCTTGGTGTTATGTGCTTGTGAAACATAATTCCCTATCTTGAAGTCCAGAGTTCGCATCGGCGTCGCAAGTCTTTCTAGATAAGTACGTAAGTCATACAAGTAATCTAGACTTATTTCAGTACTCATGACGTCCTTAACGATTGTAGTCGTGGCCGTTGGAGCTATGAGGCATCCTTGTCGTACTATATGCTTGGGGTCTAGGTGCGCATATACTCTTACTATGTAGAGGAGAATCCATAGCACAAGTCCCTTCATCGTAACCTACTGAAAAAAAAAAAAAATCTATTAATTTCCCATAAAGCTGTGGTTGATGATAGTGATGATGTGCGTTACGGTTGACTGTTATTTCATTTATAGAAGGAGTTTAAATCGATATTTAATTCTCGTAAATGATGTACTGTAGATTTTATTGGAATAGTTGCACCTATGTTCGATTGTGTGGTATATGACCTTAATTTCTTTTTGTAATCATTGTTGTGTTCATGCTTGGTTTCTTGAGGTACGTTCACCTGTTCGGTTGTATCCGAGGTTGAATAATTATGTGATAATTCCCTTGAAACTCGTTTTAAATGGTCAATATGAACTTGTTTCTCCTCGCCACTTGAAAGTGACTTAATTAAAACTTTGTTTGCTTTTATGTTAATTACTCTGTATGGGCCCTCAAATTTTGGGGATAATTTATTGTCTCTCGTATGAATGACTCCGTAAACAATGTCTCCTAAGCTAATAGGTGAATCTTTTGCCTTCTTGTTAAATGCCTCCGTCATTTCTTCCTTGGACATCGTTAATTGTTTTTTGACTCTTTTGTGAATGTCCTGGAATTCACGTAAACGGAGTTTAGAGTAATCATCGTAATTGTATATAGGCATGCTGTCACCTTCTAGGAGCTCATATGGTAATTTTTTATCTGTGTCATATATAATGAAATGTGGTGTGTCACCAATGGATTTATTTATAGACCCATTAATTGAGGCCTCTACTCTGGGAATTCAATCATCCCAGCTTGCATAATTTTCACTGAGAATGTGTCGTAGCACATCTAATACCTTTTTATTTTGTCTCTCTACCAACCCATTCGATGCTGGGTGATAGGCCAAAACGTTAACCTTTTTGATGTTGTATTGTTTACATATTTCTTGTAAGATCTCAGAATTAAATTCTCCTCCATTATCACTTATTAATACCTTTGGGGTAGTAAAGCGACATATTACATTATCTGTTATTGCCTTTGCTACGGTCTCTGCTGTCTTATCTTTAATTGGAGCTAAAATGACATAACGGGAAAAATGATCCGTTGCTACGAATAAGTATAGGTTATTATTGTATGATAATGGCATCTTGAGTAAATCAACAGCGACAACGTCCCATGGTTGATGTGGTACTGGGTAATTACCCATCGGTGCAGGTGTGACTGGGTATCCTTTGTGTTTCGCACATGATTCGCATCTGTCTATATGATTGTTTATATCTCTTCGTAATGAAGGCCAGTAATATAATAGCTGGGCTTGGTTGAATGTCTTATCCTTTCCAGGATGTCCTGCATGTGGGCTGTCGTGTATCAATCGTTATACTTGGGGTATCATGTCATTAGGTACTACCAACTGGTTAGTATTTCTTTGGCGTTTTGGTTGTTTAGAGTTAATTTTGTATAATGTATTATTGACCATTGTGAATTGTTCAAGTGGGACATGCAGTTTGGGTAATTGTATGTCATCTCCACTTTCTAACTTGTATATTACTTTAGACCATATTGGGTCAAGTCTTTGTGCCTTTGCGATATCCTCGTGGTTTGGGATATTTCCTTTGAGATCTAACGCCGCGACCTGAATTGTGTTCGGGTTCCTAGATAATGCGTCAGCTACTATGTTCATTTTACCTTGTATATAATGAATTTGTACATTGTAGTTTTCAACTGTACATTTCCATCTTGCTCTCCTCACAGAAAGGAGTTTTTCTTTAAACATACCCACCAGTGGTTTATGGTCGGTGAATAAGTGGATTTCGTAACCATATACCAAATCTCGAAACTTTTGTAATGCAAAAACCACTGCAAGTGCCTCTAAGTCTGTAGTGCAATAATTTTTCTCCACACCTCTTGTTTGTCTGCTGGCAAATGCAATCGGTTGATTCTTTCCTCTTTTATCTTCCTGCATCAGTACAGCCCCTAATCCTTTAACTGATGCGTCTGTACAAATAAGAAATGATTTCGTGTAATCCGGATATGCTAAACAAGGTGCATTTGTTAGTTTAATTTTTAGATTGTTAAATGCCCTTTTTTGTTCTTCTTCCCATTGGAATACAGCATCTTTTTTGAGTAGTTGGAATAGAGGGAAGGCTATATGAGAGAACTGTGGCACGAATGACCTATAGTACCCAGCCAGACCTAAAAATTGTCTAACTTCGTCAGTCGTAGTGGGTTCAGGAAAATCTCTCACTGCCTGTATTTTGTCATCAGTGGTGTGAATACCATCAGAACTTAATTTGTGGCCTAAGAAATTTATTTCCTTAAAGCAAAATTTGCATTTAGAAAGTTTAATTTTTAATCCAGCATCACTAAGCTTTTGTAAGAGTAAGTCTAATTTCCTGAGATGATCCTTAATATTCTTCGTTGCGATAATAATATCGTCAAGATAAACAAATATTCCTTGTCCTAAAATTCCGGACAATACGTAATTCATAAGAGGCTGGAATGTGCCTGGGGCTGTCCTCAGTCCCATTGGCATTCTTGTATATTGATAATGGCCTCTGTTTGTTGAAAAGGCAGTGTATTTACGTGACTCCTGAGATACCGGAATCTGATAGTATCCGTTTAGGAGATCGATGGTCGAGAATATATTATTCTCAGGACCAATATTCTGTAGAACATCACTTAGCAATGGCATGGAAAATCTGTCTGGGATGGTGTGATTATTTAGTTTACGGTAATCTACTACCGCACGCATTTCTCCATTTCGTTTGGGCACAAAGAATAGGGGGGCGTTCCACGGAGAAACTGAAGGCTCAATAATTCCAAGCTTTAACATTTCATCGACATACTGATTTGCAAGTGTACGTTGGGAGTGTGGTATGCGGTAAGCTGGTACGAAAATTGGTGGTGTTTCTGGGTGCACATTAATCATGTGATTAATCAAGTTAGTACACCCTAATTGTTCTCCGGGCATTGCTACGGTGTCCCTGTGTGTTTCCAGCAGGGTTAACAAATCATTTTCTTCGTCAAATTCACCTGAGTGAATTAAATTCTCTTTTATTCTTTCTCTATCCGTAGATTTTATCTCACTTGTTACTCCACCAATATTTATTTCCTTCACAGGGGCGAAACATTTTTCAATATTAACTATGCAAGTTCCGTTTTTCAACTGAACTTCCCCATTCATGTGATTAATTATGAATATCTGAGTTTGCCCTTCGTCGTTCGTATGACATAATGCGTTTTCTACTGACAATCCCTTTACTTTACATAATTCTTCTAAGACAAGAACAGTACTATTCCGTAATTTGCTCTTTATGGTAACCTTCATGTAGGAATTAGGTGGTATAACTAAATCATTAGTGAGATGGGCTGGAAAAATTGATAAATCAGTACTGTTATCTGGGTCACTAATTCTGGAGGATGGGGTTGGTGGTGCAAGTGGATCTATACACTCATCTGTTTGTGTATGTTTGTTTAAGCCTTTAATATTACCAATTCTTTTTGGCTCTCTTCTACCAATCGGTGAGGGCTCTGAAGTTATTTCCTCTATGAATTCATTATCAAAGTCTATTCCATTCATTTGTGGGAGTATAGTTATGTTCTCAGTTCTCATGGATCTTAAGCCCAGTAACATGTGAGCTTTAATTGCTAAGTTTTCAACGATATAGAACAATGCAGAGAATGGTCTTGTAGTTTCTGTGAAACTGAAATTTAATCTTATCATACCTTTCACTGTAATCTCTTGACCATCTACTGTGTATAAATCTAAATCAGCTTCATCCAGAAAAGTTACTTTCTTTTTATTTTTAAGAATTCTATTTAGTTCTTCATGTGTTATTAAGTTCACTGGAGAGCCTGTATCTAAAAATAAGGAAACGTTTTGATCCTCACATACAGCTGGTATCAAGATACACTCATTTCCCAACATGCCTCCTATGTGAAGTTTAGCCTTGTTCTTCTTTACGTTTGTTCGTTTTTTGTCATGACTTGGTCTTCCCCCGATTTGAACATAGACACAATTTTTTCTACTGTTTTGCAATCACTAGTCCAGTGCCCTTGGTATCTATGATGCCTACAGTAAGGACCAAATCCTTGTGTCTTTTGTTTATCCTCTTTTGCCTTGATAAAGCATTCATACCTTGCGTGTCCTGGTTTTGCACAATAATGACGTAGAATGGACCTATCCCTTGACTGTGACCTACGAGGTGATTTCCCATAAGAAGTGTTGTTTATGGCGCGAGACCTGCTCGGGCTGCGCGAAAACTTATGAAACTGCCTGTAGGAAGGCGTGTGGGAACGATTTCTAGGCGTCTTTGTTTGTTTGGGCTGCCTCATTTCTGGTCGCGATCGATTTTGTTCTCTGTTTGGGGTCGGTGTAGATGTTTTCATAGCTGATACTGTCTCAGGTACCCTGATTCTACCAGAATGTGCATGTGTGTCGACCACACCTGCTTTACTGCACTGCATCTCTACCTCGTTCATTAAGTCTAGCAAGCACATTCCTGGAGTGTACGCGATCGTCTTGGCGATCTTAAGGGTCCTATCAGGTAATTTACACAAGGCAGCTACATAACCAATGATGTCCACGACGAGGTCTGGGGACATCTTTCCATCATCTGTTATCCAATTAGAATTCTCCAGAGTAGCTAATAGAGTTCTCTTGATTGTGGAGACATCAGCAGTTATTTCACTGAGCACATGGTTTGTAGTGTGCTCCCTTACAAGATCTACAATTTTATGTAATTCTGGAATTATACCTGGCAAGAAGTTCATACCTCCAGAAAATTTCTTCAGAAATTCAGTTTTAAATTCATCATATGTCCTAGCACGATGTAGCTTATCGGAGCGCAATAAATTGCTTGCTGGACATCTTTCCTGGCTTATGCAAGATGAAAAAATAGCAATTTTCTCTTGTTCATCTAGTATGTGGCGCTTGATGAACATTGTTCGCACTAACTGACTAATGAAATGACATCAATGCGATCTTTGTCTGTGCCAGAGAATTTTGGGGCAGTCTTATCCTCGTGATACACAAGAACGTGAGGTGTGGTTTTTAGATCAGCGGTATTTGTTTCTTGATTCATTTTTAATGATTGCCCTGTTAATTCAACTTGTACGTGTTTATCGTTGTGTGAGGGAATGGTGGAATATGTATGACCGGACCGGTGAACCCTGTTAAGTATATTGGCATACGTATGCAAGGCAGCAGCAAAGTCCACACTCTCTATGTCTGAGGGGGTTTCCCACTCATCATCTGAAACTCCCGTATTTGTTTCTTTATCTTTAGCGTGTGGTGAGGTTTGTACAAGGGTTGGGCTGTCTCTTAATTGTGAGCCTGATGTTGTGGCAATTTGTGTGTCATCTGGTATTAACGTGGGTGGTGGCGAAAATATTCCTGTCATTAAGATATGGTGTTATGAAATACGCCTCTTGTTTATTTATGTCCTAGCAAAATAGATGAGTAAATAAGTTGAATATAGCTAATTTTAGCACTGAGAAGAAATGAGCAAGTATAATTTTACCCACTTGATACAGATCGTAGAGGTGTGTCGATACAAAAGTCGATCTCGGAAGAAAATACAGGTTTGATTGAAGATCTCTTGATAATTCTAGTGGTGTGTTGATGGACGATATTACTCAGGAAATTCCATGGCCTGGTATTTGTAGTGGTTAACGGCTGTCCCAGGCAAACCTCAGCATAGAACGTCGAATTTCCAACTTAACTGTGAAAATAAATGAGTATGAGTAGGAGCTATGTGAATAATGAGTAATGAGTAGTGGGTGACAAGTGCCTGGTGTCAGTCACACGTTGCTTGGCATGGCAGACTCGCGTTGTGATGTCATCTCAGCACATGGTGACGTCGGCTTTCCACACTGGTAGCTGTGGTGAGTGAATGAGTAGCGATGAGTAACTTGAGTGAAGACGGGTGAGTAAGACGAGTTGTGAATATGGACTTGGTGTTTTGCTGCGTGTCTTGACCTCTGGGTCAGGCGGGAGAGAGTGGTGTGCTTGTTGCTTTGGTTTTTCCTCCTCTTTACTTGCTTCGTTTTATATTCTTCTTGTTGCTGCTTGAAGTTATGTGAAGATTATAGAATTGTTTCGTAGACTTGTAGACTATTTGCATTGTAGGCTGTATTTTGTAGTGATTCACTGTAGACTGAAGCTAATCTTGTAGAGTATCGGTTGCTTTTGTAGAAATTTGCTTTTAATTCAGAGACGATGTCCGTAGTTTCGCTGGTTCGTCGTAGAAATTGCAATATTGTATCAATATTTTGTTAAACTACTTGCAAGGCGTCATGTGATCTCTTGACCTCTGCATCAGCATGATGATCTGGGAGACGGAGGGGGCTGGTTGGAGAGAATACTGTCAGGAGCTAGTTGTGTTGTTGGTTGAGAGAGAGATATTCTTGTTTTCAATCTTGATATTATGTAGGAATTTAATGTTGATTCGTAGACGAGGTTCATATACGTTCGCTGCTACCAAATGTCATGAATGACTTTGTGTCATAAAATACTTTGTGGTTCTTTTGTGGTTGAGTTGTAGTTGAGTTATATATATATTTTAGACTTGTGGTCGAGCGGCTTTTATATCTTGTAGTAACTTCCCATTTGTCATGTAGTGACAGGAGAGGTAAAGAATAGTATGGGACTATTTTTATTTGTCTTGGAAATATTAACAAGTCTCTCACACAAAGCGGAATATAGAGTCTCGCTCCCTCTCTCTCTCTCTCTGTCTCTCGAGTTGCTAAGCTCTTCTCCCCTTCGACCTGCCTAGAGTATCGCTTGTCCCCTTCTGAGCTCTCTTTCCTAAATTCTGGTGAAATAGGAGACGTATCACGTGTATTCCTCGTGGATGGAAAGTTTAAAGAAGTCTGTGTGTGAGTATGTGTGTATATGTGCGTGTGGTCACCAGGTCTTTGTTCACGAGAGGACTGCTGACAGCTAACTGCATCATCTCCTTACTGGCCGCTGTCGTCAGCTTTCCTCAGTGTAACTTGCAAACCTCATTTCCTTTTCCCAGGCTCGCAGAGGGCTGTCTATCTATCTATTTATCTATCTATCTATCATGATTTGTAAATATAATATGTAGTCCTACACCCAGGTCGCCACCACACCCCTAGGAGGAAACCATGAAGGGGTAGACAGAGTGGGCAGCATGTCCAGTCTATACGGACATAAGTGTGCTGGGCTGTGTGCCCCTATTCCCCAGAAGGTGCTCGACAAGACCATCCCAGTCCGAGTGCACTACCTCTCGGGCGAGCTAGCCCTCGCCAGGATCGGGATGGAGCTAACCCTACAGCTCCGGGCAGCACCCCAGCGATGGCCCAAAGCTGCGCAACTAAAGAGGTGGCCCATAGCCACTCTGCCCAAAGGGCCATGGCATATAGCTGGGCCCCAGTGATGGCCAAAAGCCACACACAAAAGAAGGCCATGGCCTATAGCCAGGCTGCCAATAAGGAGATAGCCCATAGCCGCTCCACCAGGTGCTGCCCACGCCCCCTGCAGAACCAGCAATGGCCCATAGCCGTGCTGGGGAGAGAAAGGTATGCCCCCACTCCTTCTGCAGTTGCCTCGGAGGGCATGACACAGGTGACGCCCGATAGCCGCGTCCATAGGCAGGAGACAGCCCATAGCCACTACTCGTCTACACGTTGCTTTCCATACGGGACTTCAGCAATGGCCCACTACTGCGCAAATAGGCAAGTGACACCACATAGCCGCATTTCATCTGTGTTCCCGTCAGGGAGTCGGGCCCTGGTGACGGCCCACAGCTGCACCAACAGCATAGGGATGGCCTATAGCTGCCCTCCATCTGTTGCCCAAGGGAACCCAGCGATGGCCCATAGCCGCGTCGGGGAGGGCCACCAAAGCCCCTCACCCACTGTTACTCAACAATGCAAGGGTGACCTGCGTTCAGCCCTGCCTACTGGCAGGATCGCAGATCTCCCCTCTGTTTCCTCAGACCAAGGCAACCTCCAGGAGGAGGACTGCTGCCCCTAGGACTGGTGGAGAGGCCCAGTATTATCCCCAAGACGCTTCTCTATCCAGAAGGACCTTCTCATGATGGACTTTGGCCGGGAGCAACGCTGTAGCCCCAACCTGACGGCGCTGCCACGAGAAGGAGACTGCAGCCTACAGACCTCAGAGGGTGCCCCCAGGACCCCGGGGCGAGACCTCATCCCCCCCACCCGCCGAAGGCGACACCCTTCCTCCACCAGGCGCCTGCAGGAGCGCTTCAGAGACTTTTTCGGTCCCAGTCCCAAGGGCCAGACCCCAGTCCCCAACCCTGACAGTGAGGGGGCCCTTCACCACGCCCAGCCCAAACCCTCGATGAGAGATGACGCCCCTGAGAGTGGTCCTGTGGCCACCGGGACGAAGGGATTCCTGACGGGACTCCTCCTACCCCAGGCAGATGACTGTGAGTCCCCAGGCTGCCCCCTTCCCCTCACCCGATCAGTGACATTCCCCTATAGTGACAGTGAAATACGGCTCTTACAGGCTGTCAAGAAGAGGCCAATACTGTGTGATATAAGTGACAGTGTAAATCAGTGAAATATGGAAAACACCAGACACAGCGTATAACCATTTTGTATGAGACGAGAGGCAATCCCTCAGTATTATTACCATAACTCAGTGTCAGTGTCCAGCCATCCTGTGTAAGTCCAGAATCAGTGAACAGTGACATAACTCCCAGTATTATCATAAAAACTAGAACTAGAGTCAGTGCCAGAACATATTCCCCTGAACTTATAACACCTGTTTTGCCTCCTTTGTGTTAAAGAACCTCTTGTGCAGTGACTGTAAAAGCTGTGTATTTCCCAAACCTGAATTAAGACTCCTGTCTGACTAGTATCCTGCGAGATACTACAAACCCACCTACCAGCCAATGTATTAATTTTGATCAGTATATTGTATACAAGTCTTCCTGTTCTACAGAAGTGAATTTGTCAATACACGTTTAAGGTTATCGCTGTGTTTTTATGCCCTGTTCCTCTCTTACTGTGTCTAAACTCCGGTCTAGAAAGGGAACCCAGCTGCACTGTAGGCGTTCTAAGGACGGGAAGCCGCCCGTTAAGCACCTAGCATATCACTGGTGGACAGCAGTGGTTCTAGACCCGGGCATACACAGAAAGGAACAAACAGCAAAATCGGCAAAATGGCGACAAAACCACACGTGCAATTGCCCAAATTAGACCCAGAACAGTACATTGTCCCCACATATCTATCAATAATTAAACTATTGCTGGATATTGGGTTTGAAGATGACAGGCAGAAAATAGCTTTCACATTACCACTACTGGGTGAAATTGCAGCCAACATTGCACCAAAAGTCATCCCCGATTTAACATGGGTGACCTTCACACTGGTTATACAAGCCATCGCACCTTCACTAGGAAGGGTAGTGGCACTATCCCAGTTGGATAGTCTGACATATGACGGCAACCTGGACGATACTCTGATCCAGGTCAGGCAACTCGTCACCGCCACTTACCCGGATACAGATGATGAAAC
This sequence comes from Coenobita brevimanus, assembly GCF_032717465.1. Classification (NCBI taxonomy): domain Eukaryota; kingdom Metazoa; phylum Arthropoda; class Malacostraca; order Decapoda; family Coenobitidae; genus Coenobita; species Coenobita brevimanus. Next base: position 10,904,300 of record NC_137041.1, read on the forward strand.
CCAGGAACAACATACATTTAACACCCTCCTCAGAGTCCTCCCCAGTATGGTCAAGGAGCACCTCACCATACACGACCCAACAGGGGACCTCGACAAGGACATCCAATTGATTTGGCGACTCTTGACCTCCCTCCCCACCCCCCAGCAAATCAACATGGTTAACAAGTTCCCCACAAATAAGCCCACACCACACAGCAAGCCACGTCCTCCTCTACCCCACATGAGCCCTATGCCAACACCCAGTCTACCAAGGACTCACCATACAAACAAGTGCCTCAGCCACAAGGAGAACCAGAACCTCATTTCAATCAACCCCTGGGAGTTCTCTTTGTGCAGCCACCGATGTCTGCTGCACGACATCTGCGAACAGCTCAAAGCTGCCAGGCGGAAGCTAACCGCCCCAAACCGACACGAAGTGTCTTCCCTTGAAAGTGAGAACCCCGGAGACGAACCTGCACCCAGCGGGGGCGCCAACCCCAGGGAAATGGAGCCCGAGGAAGAGGAAATCCAACAACAGCTGGATTTTTGGGACTGCCCTCGCACCTCCCCACCAAGTCTATGACAATATGAGGCTGAACGGGGTAAAAGCGAGGTTTCTGGTCAAAATAGGAGTGGCCAGGTCTTGTCTGTACAGCCATTTCTACTCCCATCATAAATTGGCTTTTGACCCGTTTTTCTCTATGTCAGCTCATCTTGTAGATGCAGGGGATGGCTCCCTACCCATCTGTGGGGAAACTAGGACCCTATGCACCAACACCCACCAGCTAGTATCCACACAACACAAGTTCAGAGGGTCTGATTCCACCTGTCGTAATCATGAAGGATAGCTGGGACTGGACCTGCTGCAAAAACTACAAGCTACCATCAACTGCCACAAGCGGCAGCTCCAGTTCCAAAAAACCCCAACTCCCCCTCCCCTCCCTGACCCCCCCTTGGGCAGTATTCATTTGCACACCCCATTCCCCACCCTCCCTTAGCCTCCCCCTTCCCCCCACCTCCATCCCCTCCCCCACCTCCCACATCACCCAGCACGCCCCCTCTTCCCCGACTTTCCCCACCACCACCGCCTCCGCCATAATGATTCCACCCCACCATGAAGCATGGCTGCCGTTAAACAGGCCTACAGGAACATCAATCCTATTCTCCCTCGACTTGCCACCTGGAACAATCTCAGCCTGTCTCCTGCTGCCTACTTTCCTCCCCCCACCTGTCACAGCAGTCTGAATTGCAAACATCTTCACGTCCCCCCTCACGCTACCAAAGGGGCTCGTGGTGGGAAAATGGAAGAAGCAGAGCCATGCACCATCGTTCCCCCCTCCTCCCCTGCCCCTTTGCCCCCCATCCCCAACCATCTCTCCCCCCACCAATCGGACGTGCTTTACCATCTCCTCCTGGACTTTCAGGACCTCTTTGCATCAGGCTACTTAGATATTGGCCACACCACCTACCTGGTGTATGAAATTCATACTACATGACCTCCGATCCACCAACCATCCCGGCGGAAGAACCCAAAACAATGAGCAGAGGAAGACCAGCAGGTCCAGGAAATGCTCGATGCCGGTGTTGCTTTGCCTTCCACCAGCCCTTGATCCTCCCCCGTCATCCTTGTCAAGAAAAATGACAACACCATGCATTTCTGCATGGATTACCACCACCTCAGTGACGTAACTATTAAGGATGCCACTCCCATCCCCAAGATCGACGACTCCATAGACTCCCTCTACGGCGCCTATTGGTTCTTTACCTTAGATCTCCAGTCAAGGTTTTGGCAGGTCACCGTGCATCCAGAGGACAGAGGAAAGACCGCCTTCTCCACCAGGAATGGGAAACATTATGAGTTCAATGTCCTGCCATTCATCCTTTGCAACGCCCCCGCCACCTTCTCTCGGCTGATGGCGTCTGTCCTTAGCAGCCTCACCTGGGAAATCTGTCTGGCATACCTGGATGACATCACTGTATTCAGTAAAACATGATCCAGTTACCTCCAGCGCCTCAGGAAAATCTTCCAACGAATTCGCCAAACCAACCTCAAACTCCAGCCCTCCAAGTGCGTCCTGGCCACTAGAACTGTCTCTTTCCTGGGGCACGTCATCTCTGGAGATGGAATAGCCCCCTACCCAGACAAACTGTACGCCATTGCGGATATTCCCCTACCATGAGATGTCCATGAGGTCTGGCCACTTCTGGGCCTTACCTCCTACTACCAATGATTTGTGAAGGGGTTCGCTAACATTGCCAAGCCCCTCCGCGACCTGACTCAGAAGGGAGAACCCTTTACCTGGACCGACGAGAGACAGGCCACTTTTCATGAGCTCAAAACCAAACTCATCACTGCCCCGATCATCGCTTTCCCTTATTACTCCCTGCCCTTCCGCTTATACACTGATGTTTCCTTTGTAGCGATTGGCACCGTCCTTGCCCAAGTCCAGGAGGGACGAGAACACATCATCGCCTGCACCAGCCACACCCTCAGTCAGGCTGAGCAGAATTACACCGCAACTAAGCAGGAGTGCCTAGGGATCATCTGGGCCCTTGAACTCTTCCGAGCCTACCTATCGGGGACACATGACAATCATCACTGACCACCAGTCACTCCAATGGCTCTGACAATCAGATACTCACAATGCACAGCTAATCAGATGGCAAGAGACCCTGGAAGAATTTAATTACGAGATCTCTTACCATCCCAGCAAACTTCACACCAACACCGATGGTCTCTTCTGGCTCCCCATCAATGCAATACAACAAGAAACAGAGCTCCTTCAATGGTGGCATGACAAGGACCGACTCCCCTGGATTCCTCCCCACCTGTTCAACAAACTCCACCGTCAGGGTGACCATCTGTTCACCCTGTCGGGACACATCATCCTCGTCCCCGACACTGCCCTGGACACCATGAGACACCTCCACTCGGATAACAGAATCCACCTGATTATGAAAAAACTCCTGCAGGTGTTCAACGACATGTACTGGACCCCAAGTCCCTCCAACCTTGCCAAGAAAATCACCCAGTCCTGCAGAGCCTGATCTCTAGGCAAGGACACCACCTGCATTGCCAGCCCTTCAGGGCACATCACCGCCCACAAGCCATGGTACTTGCTCTCCGCTGACGTTGTGGGTCCCTTACCACCCGAGTCAGGTTACCAGTACATCATTACTTTCATAGACACCTATTCCAAATTCATCATAGCTTGTCCTGCCAAAAAACACCAAGCTGTCACGGTAGCCGACCCCCTGGTCCGTCATGTCTTCCCCTATTTTGGAATTCCCCAAGCCCTGCAGTCCGATAATGCCCCAGAATTCACCGGCCACATATGGCAAGAACTGTCAAGACTGTTCGGGTATAACATCTCCCACTCCTCCCCATACTGGCCACAGGGAAATGCCATCTGTGAACACAGCCACTGAACACTCATGAACCAAGTCTGCACCCGGATCGAGCAGACCAAAAACGAGGATTGGCCAGCATACATCAAAATTGTTCAGTGGGGAATGAATTCCTGCCCTCGGGAAGACGGTATATTGCCCCACGAACATGTGTTCAGAGAGGGGCCCCTACTCCTGCCCCCACACCAACACCTACAGCCGCCCTCCACAGACCCCACATCCGATCCTCTCCACCACCTTAAGAGGCAACTCCAATACCTGCAAAACGGCCTCGATCTTCAGTCCAATGCCGCCCACAACCCCTACAAGCCTGGTGATACTGTCATGATAGCGAAACTCCCCATCCCACATAAGCTCTCCCCCATTCCATGGGCCCGTACACCATCACCCACGTCCCTAACCCCTACCAAGTCACCGTGGATTACAACAACGCCCCCCCCATCTACAGGAACCGCCACGTGCACCCCTTCCAGTCCACGACCTCCCCTGCACCTGCCCCTCATTCCTCTGGCCCCGCCCAACTCCCAGCTGCCACCCCCAACCCTCCTCCCTATTACAGTTGCTACATCTCACCCTCAGCCTTCCTCCCATCCTCCCCCTCTCCCTCACCCTCAACTTCCCCACCTGTCATGCTGCATATCACCTCACCTACCACCTCACCGACGCTGCAAATTACCAATCCATCACTCACCCCTCCGCCACCATCCCCCTTGCCTCCCACATCCAACGCCGCATCACCCGCCACCCTGCCACCACATCCCAGAACCAAGACGCCCTCACACGCCCATATGCCGCTCTCCCTTGCTATGGCCACCACCATCACCACCCCACCCACACCCACCAACTCCACCCACATCCATCCACCACGAACACCTCCACAGCAGCCCTCCCACTCCAACCCCACACCACCCACGACCAGAGCACCATGAGGGCGCACATCCACCTCACCGCCCATGCCCACCTTGAAAACCACCATCACCTTTTCTGGCCGCCTTTCACACACACCCCCTCAAGATACACCACCCCCACCCCTCCCCCACCCCACCCACCTCACCTCCACCCACGGACCAAACCTCCCCCTCCATTCACACTCCCAACACAACCGCTATCACACTCATGCTACATCAACCCCAAATCGCACCCATCCATATCCTGAAGGAATACTATGGTGCTTTACCCCGGCATAAAACCACAGCTGCCTCCTCTGTGTCCAGCATTCAGCTTGATCCCCTTCAGGAACACACACCTCCCACCATGAGAATGCAATGTGCCACCTGGGCACCAACCCTCAATAGCAAGCACTGTGTCCATGGACCTCTTCACTTCCTCCAGCTCCTCCACACAGCCTCCAAGCCCACCACCCTCTTCCTCACCTACAACCCTCACCTCAACGAGAATCCACCTACGAGAAAATGGAACATCCTCCTGCAACACCTGATGCTGGCCCATGTCACCAGCACCGCCAAGACCTACTACCTCCAGCCACGGGGATGTGACTTTTCCCCCAAAGACTGTGGTGAAATACCAGCTGTGGTAACCCATGTCGCCACCACACCCCAGGAGGGACTACGGAGGAGCAGACAGAGCGTGCAGCAAGTCCAGCCTATACGGACATAAGTGTGCCCCGGCCGTGCGGCCCTATTCCCCGGAAGGCACTCGACAAGGCCACCCCAGTCTGAGTGCACTACCTCTCAGGTGAGCTAGCCCTCGCCAGGATTGGGATGGAGCTGACCCTACGGCTCCAGGCAGCACCCCAACGATGGCCCAAAGCCGCACAACTAAAGAGATGGCCCACAGCCGCTCTGCAAATCAGGAGACGGCCCATAGCCACTCTGCCCAAAGGGCCATGGCCTATAGCCAGGCCCCAGTGGCGACCCAAAGCTGCACACAAAAGAAGGCCACGGCCTATAGCTGGGCCGCCAATAAGGAGACGGCCCATAGCCGCTCCACCAGGTGCTGCCCACGCCCCTTGCAGAACCAGCGACGGCCCATAGCCGTGCCGGGGAGAGAAACGTATGCCCCCTCTCTTTCTGCAGTTGCCTTGGAGGGCATGACACAGGTGACGGCCCATAACCGCACCTGTAGGCAGGAGACGGCTCATAGCCGCTCCTCGTCTACATGTCGCCCTCCATACAGGACTTCGGCGATGGCCCACTGCCGCTCTTGCAGGCAAGTGACGGTCCATAGCCGCACTTCATCTGCGTTCCCATCAGGGAGTCAGGCCCTGGTGATGGCCCAAAGCCTCAGCCCATAGCTGCGCCGGGGACGGACACCAAAGCCCCTCGCCCACCGTGACTTCACGATGTGAGGGTGACCTGCGGTCAGCCCTGCCTACCGGCAGGAGTGCAGGCTTCCCCTCTGTTTCCCCAGACCAAGGCAACCTCCAGGAGGAGGACTGCTGCCCCGAGGACTGGTGGAGAGGCCCAGTATTATCCCTGGGACTCTTCTATATCCAGTTGGCCCCCGAGGAGGACCTTCCCCTGATGGACTCCGGCCAGGAGTGACACCGCAGCCCCAACCTGACGGCGCTGCCACGAGAAGGAGACTGCAGCCTACGGACCCCCGAGGGCGTCCCCAGGACCCCAGGGCAAGACTTCACCCCTCCTCGCCAAAGGCGACGCCCTTCCTCCACCAGATGCCTGCGGGAGCACTTCAGAGACTTGTTCGGTCCCAGTTCCAAGGGCCAGACCTAGTCCCCAGCTCTGACAGTGAGGGACCCTTCACGACGCCCAGCCCAAACCCTCGACGAGAGACGACGCCCCTGAGAGTGGTCCTGTGGCCACCGGGACGAAGGGACTCCTGATGGGACTCCTCCTACCCCAGGCAGACGACTGTGAGTCCCCGGGCCGCCCCGTTCCCCTCGCCCGATCAGTGACATTCCCCTATAGTGACAGTGAGATACGGCTCTTGCAGGCTGGCAACGTGAGGCCAATACTGTGTGATATAAGTGACAGTGTAAATCAGTGAAATATACGGAAAACACCAGAAACAGTGTACAGCCATTTCGTGTGAGACGAGAGGCAAACCCTCAGTATTATTATCATAACTCAGTGTCAGTGTCCAGCCATCCTGTGTAAGTCCAGAATCAGTGAACAGTGACATAACTCCCAGTATTATCATAAAAACTAGAACTAGAGTCAGTGCCAGAACATATTCCCCTGAACTTATAACACCTGTTTTGCCTCCTTTGTGTTAAAGAACCTCTTGTGCAGTGACTGTAAAAGCTGTGTATTTCCCAAACCTGAATTAAGACTCCTGTCTGACTAGTATCCTGCGAGATACTACAAACCCACCTACCAGCCAATGTATTAATTTTGATCAGTATATTGTATACAAGTCTTCCTGTTCTACAGAAGTGAATTTGTCAATACACGTTTAAGGTTATCGCTGTGTTTTTATGTCCTGTTCCTCTCTTACTGTGTCTAAGCTCCGGTCTAGAAAGGGCGTTCTAGGGACAGGAAGCCGCCCCTTAAACACCTAGTATTACATTATGCCATAAATAGGAAGTGAATAACACTCCTTTCCCAGCAAATACACCATCATCATCATTATTATCCCGACACACACACACACACACACACACACACACACACACACACACACACACACACACACACACACACACAAACACACACACACACACACACACACACACACACACACACACACGTCTTGAGTTGTCTGCACCGGGATATTAGCCACTGATGGGAATAAAATGTGGTCTCCTTCCCTGGGGATCCCAAGGCTGAGTTACGTGTGTCCATTTTATCAGAATATTATGGAAAGATAATATTACGGTAACAAAAATGATAACGATGATGATGATGGTGATGATGATGATGATGATGATGACAGTGACGATGATGCTGATGCTGATGATGAAGATGAACAGTTCAATCACCCTGCCCAAGAGGAGCCTGAATGGTCCAAAAGGAAGAAGTTGTCCACAGTCCTGCCATGTCGTCCCTCTCTCTCTTTTTCTTCTCTCCCTCCTCCTCCTGTTCTTCTGCCCTCTCTTCCTCTTTCTTCTGTGCCTTCTTCCTTAGTCTGTCACTCCACATCTTACAGGGGGGAAGGAAAATGACTCACGTATTCTTTGTCCTTAATTTATCATCAGTCATTCAGTTAGTCTTTCAGTTTATCGTCATATTTAATTTAGCCTACACCTGAGAGTTTTTATGAGATTAATAATTATCATCATCCTGAAACTAACCCGCACCTGAAGATGGGGTGACGCCTAAAAATGCAAATCAGGGAAGCATAAAAACCACCTAATTATTTACCCAGAATTGCCACAAACTATCGGATGTCTTTCAGTTGTGTAGCAAATTAGTTAACATTGCTATAACTATAGCTTGGATTCTGTATACTTGTGATGAAGACATTATGGGGAAGCTGTACCTAGGAATACATTATCTATCTACCTATCTATCTGTTCTTAAAAATATGCTTGTAACACCAATGCATTTTCTTGGTTATCCGCTTGTCTCTCTGTCTCTGTCTATTTTTTGTATCTGTTTACCTGTCTATTTGTCTATCTGTCTATCTGTTTGTCTGTCTGTCTGTCTGTCTTAATCAATCAGCCAATCAATTAGTCGACCAGTCAGTCATTCTTTCTGTCTGCTTCTGCTTACATCAGTCAGTCAAATAGTCAATCAGTCTGTTTATCTACCTGTCTATCTCTCTAGTGAAAAAATGGCCTATGATGATACCATTGATTTTCCTGTAATTTTTTGAGGGACCACTATACCAGAAATATTCCAAAAAGTACCACAAGCATCGTCACTCGGATGGAGAGCCACAGCTGAGAAAAAATAGATGAATAGATAGATAGGTAGATAGATAATGTATTCGAAGGTACAGCTTCCCCATAATGTCTTCATCTTTCGCTTCCTCTCATGCTGTCTTTTTAATGGCAAATGCCTTAAGGAATTCTCATTGTCTTAAAAGCTCCATGCACTTCCTTCTTCCTATACTATGCTGTCATGAGCTAAGGTGACATGCACAAGATCAGTGACCTTGACCTCAAAGTCCCTTTATACGGTAGCTCGGCTTCTAGTACGCAATGGCTGTGGGAAGTTTTCCTTTATCAACATTGTCCTTGGAAAATTTTAAGGTGTTCTAATTATTATTATTATTATTATTATTATTATTATTATTATTATTAGAAGTAGTAGTAGTAGTAGTAGTAGTAGTAGTAGTAGTAGTATCATCATCATCATCCTCAATGTTAGTAATGGTATTAGTATTATCATCATCACCACCACCACCATCACCACCACCGCATAATCATTTCCAACCAACAAACACTGAAAGTCCTAAAAATCCTACAGTTGTCGTGTATGGCTTCACAAATCCTGCCAGATCTGAACCAAGCTGGGGTTGCCAGTGGATGATGGTCTGTGAGTCGATGAACAAACTCTCGCTGAAGTCCAGTTATCTCGCTCTCTCCTCGCTCACCGTCACGATTGTAGACATATTAACTTCCTACGCCAATGACACAAGGAAGAGAAATTGTGTTAGTACCGGTATCCCATCTGGTTGGTAGGGATATTTTATGTGTGTGTGTGTGTGTGTGTGTGTGTGTGTGTGTGTGTGTGTGTGTGTGTGTGAAAGACAGACAGACACAGAGGTTAGCGAGGATATCCGCTGATTGGCTGAGTTCTGAGTGATTGGGAGTAATTATGTGGTTTGGTCTATCAAAATATCGTGTCGTGATTGCCACTCCTCAGCGCTTTAATCAGAGAGAGAGAGAGAGAGAGAGAGAGACTGAGGGGGTTCCACAGTGCCAAATTTAATCGTCTGCCTGCACAAAGTTTACATAAAGTTTACCTCAAGATACGTAAAGTTTACCTCAAGATACATAACGTTTACCTCAAGATACATAAAGTTTACCTCAAGATACATAAAGTTTACCCCAAGATACATAAAGTTTACCTCAAGGTATATAAAGGTTACCCCAAGATATATAAACTTTACCCCAAGATACATAAAGGTTACCCCAAGATACATAAAGGTTATCCCAAGATACATAAAGGTTACCCCAAGATACATAAAGGTTACCCCAGGATACATAAAGGTTACCCCAAGATACATAAAATTTACCCCAAGGTACATAAAGTTTACCTCAAGACAAGTAAAGGTCACTCCAGTATGTGCAAAGTTTGCCCACTATATGTCAAGTTTACTCGTGTGATGTGGTCAATAGAAGCTGTCTGCCTATCTATCTGTCTATCTATCTATCCATCTATCTATCTATCTGTCTATCTATCTATCTATCTATCTTTCTATATGTCCATCCATCCATCTGTCAATCAGCTTATCGATATATCTATCTATCAGTCTGTCAGTCTATCTACTTATTTATCTATCTACCTACCTACTTACCTACTGTACCTCTCTATCTGTCTTGTGTCTTATCAATCACTGCATGTTATGACTGAGTCTTCTAAAATGTCAAGCCTTAATTATCAGACCCCGGCCAACGTAATCAAGGGGAAGATAATTGGACATATAATCTCTCTCTCTCTCTCTCTCTCTCTCTCTCTCTCTCTCTCTCTCTCTCTCTCACTCTCTCTCTCTCATAATTATCGATTATTATCCTGTGCAAGTGTACTTTCTTTTATTTTTTTGAGGGGGGCTGTTCAACTACAGTATCATCGACCCCCTTTTGTGCAATTGTGTGTGTGTGTGTGTGTGTGTGTGTGTGTGTGTGTGTGTGTGAGAGAGAGATTTTTTTTTGTTTTGATTAATTTATTACACCCGAAGGTGGCAGACATAAAGTACAATTAGTTAACAATGATAGTACATGGGACTCGTGCCACGTAGGACACGCTATGTACTGTAGACATCATGAAATCAAAATCCACCAAAGTGAGGATGACACATAAGAATAACATCTAGCAAGTCATTATCTGTTAACAGCAGTTTACAAGTGTCAATCAATGTGAGTCTTTGTGGTAATAAGTTAACAACATGTGGACAGTGCAGGCAATAATGGTCCAGGGTGTTGGCATTGGGTGCGTCACACAGCCTACAGGAGGTGAAGTGAGGTGCATCTTCCTGCCCTGCCACCTGCCAAACTGGTCGCCAGCCCAGTCGGAGACGTGCACATACCACATTACAGCGGCGAACCATAAGACCACTGCGACGATACCTGTGTGGATGAGTGAGAAAGTGATCATAATGCTGTATTGATACACTCATGGCCCTCTCAGCATTGCTACGATGGCGGGTGGGGAGCGGGCAGCCTGCTGTACCATCTTCTTGCAGCACAGAAGGGATGCAGTGGAAGTAGCAGCATCTGGCAGATGTAGATCGCAAGCAGCCTTCGCAAGTTGGTCAGCAGTGTCATTGGCCAGGAGATGGATGTGGGAGGAATCCATAAAAAGTGCACCATTAGTGAGCTGGCATCAGCCATGGCTAGTAGCCGAAGGATTTGTGTGACTAGACGTTGATATGCTGGCTTGTGAGACGTGAGGGCCCGGAGAGCTGGCTGTGAGTCACAAATGATCAAGCCGTTATTCCTGGTCTGTGTAAGCAAAGTGACAGCATCCAGAAGTCCATGTAGTTCACAATATGTAGAACTTGATGAATTTGGGAGGCGGCGACCCGACCAGCCCTCTTGCGGGGGCTCTAAGCTGGGGGAGAAAACAGCACATCCTGCCCTGCCATCTCTCTGCAGGGAGCCGTCAGTATAGAGATGGTGGGCCAAACTGAGGGATGATGATAGGCTGGCGATGGTTTCCAGTGCACGTTGTTGTTGAAGCTGAGGCAGATCAGTCTTAGAGGCTGGGGTGTAGGAGACTGCTGGCACAGGAATCCTCCAGGGTGCAAGGCCATTGTCCACGTCCTCTTCTACGATGTCAACATTAAGACTCTGAATATTGGAACTTATGGTATTGACCAGATTGCGTCCACCTTGGCGTAGCAGAGGTCGAGGTGCCGCTGGATCCAGAGAAGTCCTGATAGTATGAGAGTAGTGGGGAGAAAGATGAGGAGAGTACAGACATTTAATGCTAAAATAGGTGACATTGGAATATATTCTATCAACGAGTGGCGGGAGATTGAGCTCGTGCTGCATATTGACAATTCTGGTGGAGTCAGGGCAGCCCAGGATGAGTCTCATTGCTTGATTCTGGAAGATTTCAAGAGGTCTTAAAGCTGTTCTAGAGAGCTGACATAATGCTGGGGAAAGATAATCTACCACCGAGCGGAGGAATGCAATGTATATGGTCCTGGCGACTGGGATAGATACTCCAGTAGAATAATTGGTCAGCCACTTTAAAGGAGTCAGGCGCCGCTGCAGTCGGACCAACAGATCTTGAACAACGGGATGCAACCGCTGTCGTGCTGGGATGGAAGGTGTAATCCGCACTGGTGCTCCCAAATAGAGATACTGCGTGCAGAGAGGTATGACATCATTCCCCATAGTGAATTCTGGCAGATTCCATGCAGGACGGGAGGAGAAGATTCTACTCTTATCCGAGGAGATGATGAGGCCACACGAGGAAGCTGAAACATGAAAGGAGTGAAGAAAGCGTTGCAAATGGTCCGGAGAACGTGAGTGAATACATATATCATCTGCGTAGCAAGTGATAGTGGTGTCACCGACAGCTGGCAGTAAGGACAGAAGGCGATGAATGAGAATATTGAATAAAAAGGGACTAAGGACACCACCTTGTGGAGTACCAAGTTCAAAGTCTCGGGCAGTGCTCAATGCTCCTTTAAACAAAACTCGAGAAGTTCTGTTTCGTAGGTAGCCACGTATCCATTTAAGAAGGTTTCCTTTTATGCCAAAGTCAACAAGCTGATCAAGAATGATGTCTCTATTGGCTACGTCGAACGCACTCTTCAAGTCAATGAAGGCCCACAACACTATCTGAGGAGAGACGAGTGTAGAGCTCCATGAGGCAGTGGTGTGTTCCTCGTTGGGGCAGGAAGCCGAAAAGTCTGGACGAAAGTTTGTCATGCAGCCGGAACATGAGGCGTGAGAGAAGAATGCGTTCAAACACCTTACAGAAACAGGAAGTGAGGGAGATGGGCCGGAATTTGTCGGTGCCAGGCTTGGGGATGGGCACAATCGTACTTTGGGTCCAGGCTTGTGGCACGTAACCCAGACTAAAAACGAGGTTGTAGAGACGGAGGAGAGGGTTGCCAGGCACTGTTACGAGTACACGAAGGACTGCATGGGTGATGCCATCATCACCAGGAGCTGAATTTCTGCCCCTAGCGAGGGCACGGTGCAGCTCGCTCTCAGATATGGCTACATCATCATCATCAACACTCAGCAAGGCGGCAGCGAGACGAAGTGCACGATAGTTTTCCTGGGTGGAGAGAGCATCTCGTATATGAACTGGAAGGGTGGCGGTTCGTGACTGTGCTGACCACTCATTGATGAGGTCCTGTGCGTACTGAACAGGGTTGTGGTGGAGGACACTTGGAGGCTTCTTTCTTACAACCTTATTGATGAGGTGCCACATGGTACTCACGCTTGTTTGATGATTAATACCATCAGTGAATCTGTGCCAGGAATCAGATTGAACACAGGACTGGAGAGCAACAAGATCATCTCTTGATAGTTGATACTGGTGAAGAGTCTCAGGATTTGGTTGCCTCATAAAGGCACGGCCAGCCTCCATTGCCTGTCTCTCTGCTTGAACGATTCTACTATCCAGTGTAAAGCTATGGGCACCAACCACGATGCCTGATGTGTGGCTTGCTGACATATCGGGTATAGAAGGCATGTGTGGCTTTGACAAGTGAGGAGTATAACTGTTCAGGACAGTGGAAGTTAAATGTGGGAAGAAAGTTAGTCATGTATGAGATGTATGTGGGACGGTACTTGGGAGGGATTGCAATGCGAGTGCGGGTGTGTATTGGCGAGGAGCATAGGGAAGGGAATAATGAATGCTGAGACCAATGTGATCTGAGAAGAGTGTCGGAACAGATACACACTTTACTTGGGAGGGTACAAGTCCACACGTAAGTACATGATCCAGAGTACCACCTCGAGCATGTGTAGCACCAGCAGTATCCCAGCGTGTAAGCTGATTTCGGCGAATGTACTTTAAAAGTCGATTCCCATTACAATTCACAGTGCCAGAAGGATCTCCCAAAGCAGGATGACGGGCATTGAAATCCCCCATGTAAACCATTCCACAAATGGTGGGAGCTGGAAGGGTGGCGGGATCTATCCTGTTCGGTGCAGCGTATACGTTGCAAAGCCGTATGGTGCCAGCACCAACAGTAATGTCAAAGAGCTGAAAGGTGGTATTCTCATTCACAGAAAATGGAAGGAGGCGATGCTGAATGGAGGAGTGAATGTAGGTTATGAGGCCATGTCTTACCTGATGGACATAAGACACGTAGCCACTGAGGGATGGGGCATCCACCCCGGGCAAAGCATTACCAACAAATGCCTCCTGGATGAGAACGATGTCCGGGTGGTGACTAAATACATAACCCTTGAGTGCAGTCAGTTTGGCCCTATTTGTTATACCACAGGCATTCCAAGAGACAACATGCAGCTTAGCTAGATTATTGAACAGGACCTTTAGGATGACGACGGCCGGACGAGGAGGCAGTGATGATGCGGGCATCAACACGTGATGCACCATGTTGTGGGGACTGTATAGGGAGGGCAGTCAGGGTCTCAAAACGAGAGGCAATGGTCTGGAGCTGCTCTGTAAGACTGGTAAGGGAATTAATGACAACTTTTTGAGTTTCAGCCAAGGAATTTAAGGTAGCTTCAAAGGCAACCTGTTTGCTTACCAAACTACCTAGGTGCTCATCGATTGTATCGAAGCGCGCTGTGAGTGAAGCAACACGAGTCCTGAGAGCGGCGACAGCGTCCTGGAGTTCATTTACTTGATGTGAGCTTGAGGTGGAAGTTGAAACATCAGGGATGGCACTTTGGGGTGGAGGTGGTGGTGGCGGCAAGTTCGATGCGTGAGAGAGAGAGAGAGAGAGAGAGAGGTAGCAGCGATATAACCAAGCCTCCTCTACCCACTTATACAAACATCCCTCAACTCTGACCATAGATCAGATATAAGGTTAATCATACCAATTATATGTATGAAAACTTCACTTCATCCAGTTTTGATTGCTCATTATATAAATTAAATTGCCAAAACATTACCAAATATATCTGTGTAGTTTATCGTTCCCCCAATGCTTCTTTGGAACCCAGTGTATTTGATTCCATATCCACTCAGTTGAGTAACCTTGACCTTGCCCTTGGCAATGAAATTACCATTTTGGGTGATTTTAACATACACAATGTTGAATGGTTATTGCATTCTGCCCGGAATGCGAGCTGTTTGCGGAATCGTTTAATCTCACCCAGTTGGTAAAGCAACCAACCAGAATACCTGATAATCCTGACCATAATGCCCATCTCTTGGAATTATTCTTGACAAATAATCCAGATCAATACAGGATAGAGGTACTGTCACCACTTGGGTCCTCTGACCACAATCTCATCAAAGCCTCATTAGTTAACCCTCTTACACCTCCCCATTCCGAACCTGTCAGGGTGACCCGATGGCACTTTGAAAGGGCAGACTGGGATGGATTTAGAAATTATCTTGCTGATGTTCCATGGCAGTCTTTCTTCTCTAGTGATCCCAATTCTACCCAGTCCCACATTTGCGACTTAATACTAGCTGGTATAGATTTATTCATACCAAGTCAACAGTTCACTAAAAGATCAAACTCTCCAAAATGGTTTGATGGCAATTGTGCCAGAGCAACAGCCCAAAAGTCATTAGCATATAACTCTTACTTAAAATCAAAAACATCTGAATCACTCTCCCAATTTAAAATTGCTAGAAATCATGCAAAAGCTGTATTAAATCTATCTAAATCAAACTTTCTTCAAAAGCAAGCATCAAAACTACTTAACAACCCTAATGACAATAGAATATTCTGGTCAACTCTTAATTCCTTCAATAATAACTTTAACAAGTCATATTCCATTCCCCCACTAAAATCTTCAGATGGCAATATTACAAATGACCCACGTGGGAAAGCAGATATCTTTGCTAGTACCTTTGCAAGAAACTCTACCATAGATGATACCAGCCAGAATGTCTCAGTACTGGAACTTGATTCTCCCGAAATTGCCTCACTTAAAATACAGACAAGATTCGTAAAATCCTTCCTAGACAGTTTACCTACCAACAAAGCTCCAGGCCCAGATGGAATTCCGCCAATTGTTTTGAAAAAGTGTTCCCCTGAACTTGCCTCTGTCCTAGCCAAAGTATTCAGACTATGCATACGTACTTCTTTATTCCCAAATTCATGGAAAGAAGCCAATATCCACCCAGTTCCTAAGAAAGGAAGTTCGTCTGACCCCTCCAATTACAGACCAATAGTTGTCACATCTGCTCTTGGTAAGGTATTTGAAACTTTAATTAATAAGCATATTGTTAAACATCTTGAATCCAACAACTTAATTAGTGATAGACAATACGGTTTTCGCCACGAAAGATCCACCATTGACATACTCAATCTCTTAACTCATACCATCCATCAATCAATTGATCTTTTTGGAGAAACTCATGCAGTAGCTCTTGATATCTCTAAAGCTTTCGACAGAGTATGGCACCGTTCCCTGCTGTCCCAACTCCCTTGCTATGGACTAACGTCTTTTGTTCCTTTGATTTCTTCTTATCTTAGTGAAAGGAAAATAAGAGTAAAAGTAGATGATGTATATTCGAATTTGCACTCAATTAACGCCGGCGTGCCGCAGGGATCAGTTCTGGCGCCAACCCTATTTCTGGTTCCGTTCCCTGCTGTCCCAACTCCCTTGCTATGGACTAACGTCTTTTGTTCCTTTGATTTCTTCTTATCTTAGTGAAAGGAAAATAAGAGTAAAAGTAGATGATGTATATTCGAATTTGCACTCAATTAACGCCGGCGTGCCGCAGGGATCAGTTCTGGCGCCAACCCTATTTCTGGTTCATATTAATGATCTCTTATCTGTCACTCACAATCCCGTTCACTCATATGCAGATGACTCAACACTACATAGTTCATTCACACTGAGACATCCAATTACAAAGTCTAATATCTCTACCTCTCAACTCAGTACAGCCATCTCCATAAATCAAGATCTAGCCACAATCAGTGAATGGGGACAAAACAACCTTGTCTCTTTTAATGCTAGTAAAACTAAATATATACAGTTTACTAATAGACAGATATTGCCAGATTCGTACATTACCTTCAGTGCTACTAATATTCCCATCTCCAAAAGTATTGAAATTCTTGGTGTCTCACTTAACAGTGCCCTCAGCTGGACCTCTCATGTCAGATCACTTGCTAAAACCGCCTCAAAGAAACTTGGATTATTGTACAGAGTCCGTAACTTCTTCGCCGATGAGCAGTTAGCTATAATTTATAAGAGTCATGTGCGCTCTCAGCTTGAATATTGCTCACCTTTGTGGAATGTTTGTGGAGAGGTTGCATTAAGACAACTAGACAAAATTCAGAATAAAGCTGTTAGAATCATTAACAACCCTGCCATTACATATAAACTACCTCCCCTGCAAGTAAGAAGAAATGTTGCCTCCCTTGCATTATTTTACAGATATTTTTTTGGCAAATGCTCAGACGAAGTTGCGTCCATGGTGCCACCTATCCATGCCTTCCCTTGTGCTACACGGGCATCTGGTAGCGCTCATGACTGGAATGTCACTCAACCATATTGCAGAACTTCTGCCTATCAGAATTCTTTCATTCCCCGAACTGCATCTCTCTGGAACTCGCTTCCCCAGAGTTGTTTTCCTCCAAATTTCAACCCACAACTGTTCAAGTCTAACTGTTACAGATATTTTATGAACAGAGGACACCAGTAATCTGGTGTATGGATTTTTTTTTTCCCCATTTGTTTTTCCTTCCTCCGTTCTGTTATTTATAAAAAGAAAAAAAGTTATTGTAAAGAGAAAGGAAGAGTCTGAGAAAGAAGATGAAAAAGTCTGGGATGAAGAAGGCTCGAAAGTAAATTTAGAGCACGTATTCTTGTCAGTAAGCTCCCTAACACCTTTTCCTTACCAGCTTATTTTTGCATACAGCTCAGTCGCTTGTGTCATTTTTTCTTGCCATAAGTTTAAAGGGTAAAAGCAACATACAAGAGAGCAGTAAGGTAAGGTATGGAAAACAAATCGCAAGGGAAAAGGTGTTGGGTATTGGTCGTATTTTTCATTTTTTTTTTTTTTCGAGTACTTGCTGTTTCTCTCATGGTCGCATTATTTCACTCCATCTAACGCCAGACTAATTTATCAAGGCAAATTTATAGGAGCCACAGAAAGCCCATACTCTCCCCGTCAACCCTCACATGCTCGGTACAACTCTATTCTGTTCAACCTAACGTTAGAAGACTACTTAGCTGGGAGAATCATAGGAGCAGGGAAAATTTACCGTCATTCTTGGTTATTGAAAAACCTTGGAAGCAAAATGAGGCGAGTTGTAAGATTCTTGTTGAGGAAAAAATTAATAAATATTGATGGGAAATGCTAACTATCGATTGTTAATATGGTAAATGTTGCCTGTCTGTCTCTCTGTTTATCTGTCTGTCTTTCCATCAACCTGTGTATATATATCTGTATCAAGTATTATCGGTGAATGGTAATACTGTTTTTTTTTTTTTTTTTTTTATGATGAGGTGTTTGCGAAGGATGTTTTCAAATGTTGATTCTGAATCTTAAATCCATTTTTTTTTATAAATGTTAATCCAGCCATCCATATCATCCAATCCTACATTGCCCCATGAGGAGCGTAGGAGTCCGGGGCTAGGCAGTTGGTCCCGACATTTAAGATGAGAGTGACCAGCCTCACTCATCCCTGAGTGGCATTACCTGAGCAATCAACCTCAACCATCCCTTGGATATAAGCCTTTGTCATATAAAAACTTTGTAGTTACTTGTAGAGAAGTTATATATATTAGACTTGTGGACGAGCGGTTGTTATACTTGAGTTGTTTTGTACGTTGATAATCTTGGTTCCCTTTTGTCATTGCAATGACAGGAGAGGTAAAGAAATAGTATGGGACTATTTTTATTTGTCTTGGAAATATTAACAAGTCTCTCACACACGAATGAAGTTAGGTAGAGTCCCGGGAGCTATCTCCCTGTCTCGCTCTCTCTCTCTCTCTCTCTCTTCCTCCATGTTGCTAAGCCCTTCTCCCTACGACCTGCCTGTTCTATGGCTAGCCTCCATCTGAGCTCTCTTTCCTAAATTCTGGTGAAACAGGAGTCGTATCACGTGTGTTCCCTGTGGTTGGAAAGTTCTAGAAGCCTGTGTGTGAGTATGTGTGTATGTGTGTGTATGGTCAACAAGGCTTTGTTCACCTGGTGAATTGCTGACAACTAACTGCATCATCTCCTGACTGGCTACTTCGTAATATGTCGTCAGCTTTTCTTCAGTGTAACTTGCAAGATCATTTCCCATTCCCAGGCTCGCATAGAGCTGTCTATCTATCTATTTATCTATCTATTATGATTTGTAATTATAATATGGACTCATAACATATGCTCGGTCCACGCAGTTGAAAGACCTCCGACAGCAATTATCATTGACACATGCTAATCTATTAGTACATAATATTGATTATAATATTGTATATATAAAATATTTATAGTAAATAGTGATTATTCAGTAATATTACATTTTAAACAAGTTGTATACATTTTGTGAGATGTGTATGTATAACAGACATACGCATATAATTGTGCAATGGTAATACCGCTAGGTTATACATTACATATTGAGTTATCACTTTAGTAATGTCTAATATTTCACCTAACTTGTATGATGATACTGGTAATACAGAATTGTGCTATAGTTGTATGACTTATAATATTGTACTAACATTGTGGTAATACATAATTGTAACATTTTTATGAATTGTTACAAAATATTGTGGTAATGCATAATTGTGTTGGCCTTATAACTGTAGTTACATTTTGTTAATGCAACTGTTACATAAGTGTCTTGGCCTTATAATTGTAGTTAAAGTTACATAAAAGTTACATCTTGTTAATGCAACTGTTACATAATTGGCAAAGTGTAACATAATGCAATCGTTTGTCGTTACATAATTGTTACATATCGTTTATAGTTACATAATTGTAGTTAAAATTACATAAAAGTTACATCTTGTTAATGCAACTGTTACATAAATGGTACAGTTCGCCGCACAAATGGCGTTCCTCACCCTCCAGGTCAAATCGTATATTCGGCAACGCCGCACCTAGATCCCCAACTCCCTCCACACCCCACCGGGTAGTACTACCAACCTCCCCCGCCTTCCGCTGACTCATAGTCCTATCTCGCGTGTATGAGATATAGGTTTCGTGAGCCATCTATATCAGTTGCTAAACTTTTATTTCCGTGTCTCATAAGCAAAGTTTAAATTAAAAAAGGATGGAACCACGTTCTGTCGAGATAAAAATACAGTATGTATTCACTGTTCTTAATACAAATCATGAATATGCTATGCATGAAGCATATTGCCGACAGTGCAGAGAGAGAGAGAGAGAGAGAGAGAGAGAGAAATGGAGAAATTAATTCCCCGAGCCAGGCAACTAAGGCCATATAGCCCCGCTGGGTTACAGGAGAGCGCTACCCCTCCCGGCGACGGTAGTCCGGGCAAGGCTCGAACTTGCGACCTCCCGATCACAAGCTCAGCGCGCTACCACTGTGCTACCGTGCCCCCAGAGAGAGAGAGAGAATAATAATTCACCAATTCACCTTAAGTTTACCAGACTGACGTTTCCATTTGGAGTGAGAAACACAACAAAGAAAACAATAACATTATTAGGCCCTCGAAGCACATTCATACACTTTCATCCTAGTCTACAATAGTAGGACAGGTGATAGTGGTGATGAAGGTGATAAGATAGGCTAAGTCACTCGAAGCACTGAAGCCTTAACAGGCTGTCACTCGAAGCATTGAAGCCTTAACACCTTAATTCGTGTAGCCGAGGTGTTGTATCGGTTCCCGGCATGATGTCTGGTCACATCTCAATTGGACATAGTGAGGTGATCATATCAGCTGTTCCAGTAATGGACCGAGCCCAGAGGAATGTAGCCCAGCGCGGGCAGATTATTGGTCTGTGGGATGCTGGCTTTTGAGTCGCAGAAATAGCAGCGCTGATGGGTATATCTAAACCCACAGTTCGACGGTGAGTCAGGAGATGGCAGGAGTCTGGCAATCTCTTAGATTTACCCAGGTGTGGAGCCCCAAGAAAAACCACCCCAGATGACGAGCAGAGGATTTTAAATGAAGTTCGGAACAACCCACACACCAATGCATGTGCTCTTCGTGAAGCACTGAATTTGAATCTCTCAGCTGACACTATCCGAAGGCGTTTACATAAATCCGGAATTCACCACCATCCTCCTGCTATAAAACCAAAACTTGAGGAACGACATCGTGAAGCCAGGTTGCAGTTTGCTCGCCAACATGTCCATAATGATCTTACATACTGGGGAAGAGTCATCTTCAGCGATGAAAAAACGTTTTGTTCAACAACCCATGGGAAACTTCATTGTCGGAGAGCTGATGGAACAAGACATGAAAGAAGAAATATCTATGAAATAGCAAGAAGTGGACATGTTAACCCAAATGTCTGGGGCTGGATACATTTGTATGGCGTTGGCGAGCTAGCAGAGATCCAAGACCGGTTCAGCGCAGAACAATACATCGAAATTCTCGAAGAAGTGATGCTGCCTAGTGTTCGCCAGTATGCCTTGCCCTACACTGAGGAGATCATTTTTGTGCAGGTTAGTCTGTATGTTGTAGATGTGTGTGTTACGTGTCAAACTCCAGTAGAATGTAATGATTTGTATTATCCTGGTTGGTTACCTGTTAGTATACAGATTTGTTTATAGACAAATATATAGATAGATAGATAGATAGACATATGGATCACAGAGACCTACAAAGCCTGATAGATACCCGTATATTAAACCATGTGCAAGTGCTCCTCCTTACTATGTCCTGCCCATGACCAATAGATGTCCTGGTCCTGCCCGTATAATATCAGGTTGTTGGTAGTTATCTTGTGGTGACTCGCATTATAAAACAAATTCATTGTAGGAGTTGCATAATGTGATTTTTAACATTAACTATAAAAAAACGAGTATTGTTGTGATTATATTATGCGATGCATGCCCAATATGAAATTGCTAACGTGTGCAGTATTTACATTTGCAGGACAACTCACAAATTCATACAGCCCGTATTGTGAAGCAATGGTTTCAAGAACAGCGTCACTTGCAGTTGTTGGACTGGCCTAGTAAAGGGTGTGACCTGAATCCCATGGAGAATGTGTGGGGGACCACAGTAAATACGTGGACGCCCGGCCAGGAACGCACCGCCCAGCAACTACTGGACCACACAAGGTACGAATGGGAGAATTTGCGAGGGAACCAAAATGTAATACATAATCATGTAGCGAATATGCGGGAAAGGTTACAGGGTGTCATAGGTGCAGATGGGGGCTGGACAAAATATTGAGGCTACTGACGAAGCGCTGGAATATGTAGGTGTATTGGGAAATAATATCTTTTGTTACATTAGGAGCTATTAATTTGTTTTGAGCTTTAGCACTGTCATAGTAAGACAGCATAACATCTGTTTACGTTTCTGAACATAAAAATTGTCATAATAGTTTGCCTCTCTTAACGGCAGGGTGTATAACTCTAAGTCAATAATTTGCAAGCAAATAAAAGTAAAATACCAAATAGGGAATAAACAAAACCAGTGGATTCTTTGCCCTTTTAATTAATACCGTTGAATTAACCATCCGCACCCCACCAGAGTACCGAGACCAGGACTGATGGCATTGCAGGTAAACACGCAAACTACTCCGTCAATCCTGCATTTCCATGGTCCCAAGGCTTGATGCCCGAATGGGATACGGATGTTGAATTTTCACAAGCGGCATTCCTTAGTTCTCGAAAGATATTATAATAGATTCCTCCTGTATATGAAACGTTGTGGAAATCTAAAATGCATTCCTATTGTTATGACACTGCACCGCATTGGTCAACAAACACTGGCTTAGTGGTATACACTACCTATCCCAGTACTCTCTCTCTCTCTCTCTCTCTCTCTCTCTCTCTCTCTCTCTCTCTCTGCACTGTCGGCAATATGCTTCATGCATAGCATATTCATGATTTGTATTAAGAACAGTGAATACATACTGTATTTTTAACTCGACGGAACGTGGTTCCATCCTTTTTTAATTTAAACTTTACTTATGAGACACGGAAATAAAAGTTTAGCAACTGATATAGATGGCTCACGAAACCTATATCTCATACACGCGAGATAGGACTATGAGTCAGTGGAAGGCGGGGGAGGTTGGTAGTACTACCCGGTGGGGTGTGGAGGGAGTTGGGGATCTGGGTGCGGTGTTGCCGAATATACAATTTGACCTGGAGGGTGAGGAACGCCATTTGTGCGGCGAACTGTACATATTGTTTGCAGTTACATAATTGTAGCAAGTGTAACATAATGCAATCGTTTGTCGTTACATAATTGTTACATATCGTTTGTAGTTACATAATTGTAGCAAGTGTAACATAATGCAATCGTTTGTCGTTACATAATTGTAATAATTGCAGTCCTGACATATGAATCCGGTCATGCTGCGGTCGATGATAGTGATGATGTGTCATGCCACTTGCTTGTGGAGACAACAATATGCTTTTTTGTTTGTAGTTTATGTGGTATTTTGGCATATGTAGTAACACTTACACTTATATTCATTTGTTTGTTATGTGATCTTACTCTATTTCTCTCTTTTTTCTTTCTTACTTTTTTTTTTTTTTTTTTTTTTTGTATGTATTGATTTTCTATAGTTTGTTTTTCTTCGCTTGTGTACACTTTTTCCATGTTGTTCATGGTTGCATAATTACTGGCTAATTTCCTTGGGATACTTTTTTAAAGTTTAGTTTATATTGCACAGGTATTACTGAAAATGATATTATATAGTCCCATATTTTGTTATTTTATATAAAAAATATATATACACTATATACAGTATTAACTATATACACTGACTTGTTGTTCACTTGTACCTGTCGCGGGTAATATGTGTGTCAGCACTGTGTGGAAATCATTGTCTTCACGATTGTGTTGAAGATGTTCACTCTTGCTAACGGCATTTGTGTTGGCCATTTTTTTTTTTCTAGTTTACCTTGTAACTTAATTTATATGTTTCCACTAGGTAGCTTTAATTAATAAATGTTTAATACAGTTCTTTTAATCGCTCACTGAGTAACTGTGATGGTATATTTTCTTTATCACTTTGTAGATATAATAATGTATAGTTGTATGTATGAAACACGTATTTTATGTAGGTATAAATGGTAACACTCGTTGGTAGTAAATAAATGTTATAATAAATGAATGAATATATATAGTGTAGAATATTTATTGTTGGTGATTATTTAGTGTTTGAGTTATGCAGATAACGGAAGTAAGTATGTGTATTTAAGCTGTAACTATACAGCACGTTTTATATGTTTGTGCAGAAGCTTATTGTCTATCGCTGTGTATTGTATAAATGAAGTAACTATGTAACTCACTAATTTTTACTGTGGTGGGAATGGTGTTAGTGATGGTGCAGGTGGTGAGTTGACTGACGTGGCGTCTTTTCAGCAAGCACGCATGATGACGTCGACTTCCCACACTGGTAGCTGTGGTGAGTGAATGAGTAGCGATGAGTAACCTGAGTGAAGACGAGTGAGTAAGATGAGTTGTGAATATGGACTTGGTATTTGCTTCGTCGTCTTGACCTCTTCACTCCTGCATGTAGCAGACAGAGGAGGGTGAGGTCTGGTGGTTATGAGTTATGAGTCGTGTCTCACTCTTCGTTTGTTTGTTTTGTTTTTCTTTGTCGATGTTTTCTCGGTCCTTTTCTCTTGTGATTTACTCGTTGTAGGATGAAGACTGCCGCTACTTGTAGGTGCATGTAGAAGATTATACAGACGACTCGTAGAGTTGTTACTTGTAGTTGATTGTAGATGGTTGTAGTTCGTTCACTGTAGAACTGAAGTTAATCTTGTAGAGTGTCGCCTGCCTTTCTAGAAATTCACTGTTGATTCGAAGACGAGGTGCGTTCTTTTCGCTGCTACCAAATGTCATAAAAGACTTTGTAGTTACTTGTAGAGAAGTTATATATATTAGACTTGTGGACGAGCGGTTGTTATACTTGAGTTGTTTTGTACGTTGATAATCTCGGTTCCCTTTTGTCATTGCAATGACAGGAGAGGTAAAGAAATAGTATGGGACTATTTTTATTTGTCTTGGAAATATTAACAAGTCTCTCACACACGAGTGAAGTTAGGTAGAGTCCCGGGAGCTATCTCCCTGTCTCGCTCTCTCTCTCTCTCTCTCTCTCTCTCCTCCTCCATGTTGCTAAGCCCTTCTCCCTACGACCTGCCTGTTCTATGGCTAGCCTCCATCTGAGCTCTCTTTTCCTAAATTCTGGTGAAACAGGAGTCGTATTACGTTTGTTCCCTGTGGTTGGAAAGTTCTAGAAGCCTGTGTGTGAGTATGTGTGTATGTGTGTGTATGGTCAACAAGGCTTTGTTCACCTGGTGAATTGCTGACAACTAACTGCATCATCTCCTTACTGGCTACTTCGTAATCTGTCGTCAGCTTTTCCTCAGTGTAACTTGCAAGATCATTTCCCATTCCCAGGCTCGCATAGAACTGTCTATCTATCTATTTATCTATCTATCTATTATGATTTGTAATTATAATATGGACTCATAACACCTTCAGCGGCTCATTCCGATTGGAGCGCAATAATTATCCACTAAACACCTGGCGCCAATATTATTTGGTTACCACCCAGCGTAGTAAATCGTTTCCTGGTGTACAGGAAACCATTTGGCATGTCAGTCAGTGAAGAGTCACCCACAGGCAGAAGGAAGAGGAAAGAACGAAGGAAAGAAAGACAGAAGAGGGAGTGTAAAGTCACCTGTAGGCAGAAGGACAAGGAGAGAATAAAGGAAAGAAAGTCAGAAGAGGATGGAAGGAAAGAAAGATGGAGGAGAGGAAAGGGTAGACACCCGACAGCAGCACTACATCGAGTGAGTGGATGGTGAGCGCCTCCACCTACCACAATAAATGTTGATAAGTCTTGAAAATGAATGTTGATAGAGTGTATTTACGAATGATGATATGCCTTGAAAATGAATGTTGATGGCTGGTATTTACGAATATTGATGTTGAATGTTTACCTTGAATATTGGTAGTTAATTTTTTAGTCACTAATTTTTTAACTGTTGATACTGAATATTTCTCTGATTCAGAAATTCAAAATGTTAATGAATACTGATATGCAACTTCCCACCTACAACACACACACACACACACACACACACACACACACACACACACATACATATGCTCTTACACTAACCTCATAAATCACTGGTAAATATCGAGGTTTAATTAACAGGAAATGTCATGACGCTGGAGTGAAAAGGTCGGGAAAAATGATGGAGCGAAGAAATAAGATGAAAAACAATATGTCAGTTTGTGTGTGTGTGTGTGTGTGTGTGTGTGTGTGTGTGTGTGTAATTCACCGGGTCGGTCAGGATCACTTGATGGTCGTGATCGTCATCTTTTACCCTTTCGGAAGAGAGCTGAGAGCTCATATAGTCCGATCTATGGGCCAGGATGTGACCTTCACTCACTCACCCATCCCCTTGCTCAAGGGGGACAGAAACCACCCGCTTCGTCAGTGAAACTTTTCTTAACCTGAGCGAGGCGCGAACTCCCGTCTACCAGATGGCAAGAGAGAACGTTACCACTGAGCCAGCGAGCGGTGTGTGTGTGTGTGTGTGTGTGTGTGTGTGTGTGTGTGTGTGTGTGTGTGTGTGTGTGTGTGGTTTTTATTATTGTTGATTGTTGCTCTTTTTGTTTTTCTGTTTTATTTTTTAGTATATTTTGACACAGATGTTATTGCTCAGATTGACTTCATATAGACATAGACAGATAAACAGAGAAAAACAGACAGACAGACAGACAAAAAGAAAAACAAACAGACAGGCATACAGACAGACAGACAGACAGATAGATAAACATTTTGTTATGCAGCGGATTCTGGGTCCCGACTTCTTGGGTTCAGGTACTGTACGGTGCGACCTTGGGTTCTTTGTTCTCGACCGGGTCAGTCGCAGGCAAGGAAGGAAAGTCCAAACACAACTGATCAAAGGCACACTTATATATTAACAATAGACAGTTACATACACACTCGTGATCAAAACTATGGGACATATAATAACCAGATAATCTCAGAAGGCTAGCCCTTACAATAAATATCTCCACCTAGTTCAGCGAGTTTGACCTTTACACAGTATTCTACCTTTCCTTACAAATGATAATTTCCACACAGTGTCGTACATATGGTTCACACAATACACCAGGTGCGCTTGGTCTCAGATATTAACAGAGACAGTCAAGTATATCTCAATATACCCAAAAGCGTGACGTAGACGACAGTATATACTCAAGTTCTTATATATATATATATATATATATATATATATATATATATATATATATATATATATATATTATATATATATTGTTACATAGCCTATGATTTCATCATCCTTTGTATAATTCTAATGTACAGTATGCTGCATGTTTGATCACGATTCGCCACGTGGCTTCCATAGTGACCAGGCTTGCGTGTTCTACCTCACTCCCCCCTTCTCCTCCTTATAGTAGAGTAAGTCGTTCTTTCTGTTGTTCAGAGCAGGATTGTCAACTCTTTGTCCCCTATGGCTTCATTTGTGCGTCCTTCTTACAAGTTGAATCAAGCTCTGCTGGCCCCTATTTAATGAGCTCAGTCTCTGCATTAATTGCCACTTAGATCTAATCCTCATTTTGTTCACATCTCTGTCCTCCCCTGTATAGTGTATTATTATTGTGAGTGCTCAGGAAGTCTCCAGCCATCTAGCTTCTGTATAATTTGAGTATAAGTGTTATTACCATTTTTCTTGTACTGTATAGCCTGGGGCGTTGGTTCGTGGACCTAGTGGGGTTTTTGTGATTCATGTAAAGTTTTTAATGTCAGCCAGTATTAGTAATATTTTGTATCTGTAATATTATTATATCTTGCTTTAACTGAGCATTATCCGGTTTTCTCATTTATCAGGGCTGACTTAGATAAATTTGCTCTTGCTAAATTCGTGTTAATAGAGGCTATTGCAGTTAACCATATATGTAACCTGTTTTGCCATTACATTATCGTTATGAGTCCTGAATGTTTAGTTGTTAGTTTGTGCATTAAACTTTAACTTGTAATTTTACCTAAGTCTTTTGTTTTGAACCTGGAACTTTGCAGGAGAGTGGTGATTTTAGTATTCTCACTTGAAGTGTTCATTATCTCTCTCTGTTCCGTAACATATATTTGGCGACCTCCTATCATGACATTCAGGATATTATCATAAGGATATTGCTTGATATTTTGCGACTGATTTATTCATGATGTCTACTATTACTATTCTTGAAGAAGCCAAAGATTTTTTGTCAAATGTGCAAACAGTGTATGATGTAGAAAACAGAACAAAGAATGAACTTAAGCTTGTTGCTCAACAATTGGGAATTGCTGTTCGCTCTCATCATTCTAAAGATCAAATTGTTGGCATGATTAATAAAAGCTTGTTTAATGTAACTCCTCCAGATGAGCAGACGCAGATTGCAATAGCTAAGTTACAGCTAGCCCTGAACGAGGCTCATCCTAAGGAGGCTGAGTTTCAGGCACGTGCTAAGGAGGCTGAGTCTCAGGCTCCTATTCAGGAGGCCCAGGCACAGGCACAGGCTCAGGCACAAATTGAACTTGCTAGGATTCAGGCAGACCATGAGTATCGTATGAAACAATGTGGAACTGGATCATCTAGCTCTGATGATTTTGATGTGGCTAGAAATGTTAAACTTGTCCCTCCTTTTAATTAATCTGATTTAACAAAGTATTTTCAGTTGTTTGAGAGGGTAGCTACAGGTTTTAAATGGCCCAAAAAGTATTGGCCAGTACTCCTTCAGACTGTTCTCACCGGTAAAGCTCAAGTAACTTATGCATCTTTGCCTCAGGATCAATCTGATAATTATGATGTAGTTGAGAGCTTGATTCTTAAGGCCTATGAGCTTGTTCCTGAAGCCTATAGAGTAAAATTTAGGACACCTTATAAGCAGGATAAGCAATCCCATGTTGAGGATGCAAAAATCAAAGAAGATCTGTTAGAGCAGTGGTTAAATTCTAAGAAAGTAAATTCTGATTTTGATAAATTTAAGCAGGTGATTTTGCTGGAGGACTTCAGAAGGTGTATTAATAAAGATGTAAGCCTATATCTTGATGAGAAAAGAATAGATAATTTGTCTGATGCTGCAATTTTAGCTGATGAATATGTTCTCACTCACAAGAGATATTCTAAAGAAAAAAGAAAAGCTGAGAGTAAGTACGTTGCCTCTACTCAGAGTACTGGTAACAGGAAAGAGAATAAAGATGATGTTTCACAGGAAGTAAATACCAGCTCCACCTCTAGATTTCAGAAAAGTAAATGTACTTATTGTAGTAAGCTTGATCATACTCCGGTGAAATATTTCAGGAGACAGCGTGATGTGAACAAAAAGGAGTCTTTAAATATTCAGTCAATTGGTCTAGTGTCCACCCTTGAGAGTTCCCAGAATTCTTTAACCGGGCTAGCTGAACCTGCTTTGAGGGGTAAATTAAATTCTCATGATGAAGCTCCTCTTTTGAGCAGTAACGTGGGTGACACTCTCAAGAGTTCATGTGCTAATTTCCTGTCTGATGGTTTTGTCAGTCCTCTGGACAGTAATGACAGAAAATCAGTTAAAATATATCGTGATACAGGTGCTTGCCAATCCCTTATGCTGACCAGTGTTCTAGGCTCTAATGTTAATTCCTCTGATGAAACTGTAATCTTACAAGGTGTAGGGAATAATTACTTCTCTGTCCCTCTGTGCAGAGTGAATTTAGAGTCTGGTTTTGTTAATGGTTCCGTTATGGTTGGGTTGGTTGAGACACTCCCAATGTCAGATGTAACTTTCTTACTTGGAAATGATATTGGTGGAAGTCAAGTGTGTCCAGCTTCTCAGTTGTCTAGTGAGCCAGTGGCTGCGGCCCAGGATTGTGATGTCCCTGATGTGTTCTCTGCATGTGCTGTCACTAGGGCTAAGTCTAAAGTCACTGGTGACTTAGAGGATAATGATGATGATGATGTTATCCTTGCTGACACTTTTCTTGCTAATTTGGATCACTCACCAGATGAGGCAGTACCCCGTAGTGTTGATAATTTGTCTCGTCAAGAGTTGGTTGAGCTGCAGGTTGCTGATCCTGAGTTGAAAGGTCTAGCTAACTCTGCTTGCAGTGAAGAAGAGTCAGCTGGTGCTTCTGCTTGTTATTATAAAAAGTCAGGAGTACTTATGAGGAAGTGGAGACCCCCAACAGCATCAGCCGACTGTGAATGGGAGGTTGTACATCAAGTTGTCATCCCTCGTGTTTGTAGGCAGGATATCATTAGAGTGGCTCATGATTCCAGTTTGGCAGGACACCTTGGAGTGAGGAAGACTGTTGGATGCATTTTGAAACACTTCTACTGGCCAGGTATCTTCAGAGATGTTTCCTGGTATTGTAAGTCTTGTCACACCTGTCAAGTTTTGGGGAAGTGTGATCAGACCGAAAAGGTTGCACCTCTAGTTCCCATTCCTCCTTTTGAGGCGCCATTCACCCGTGTGTTGGTGGATATTGTGGGCCCTCTTCCTAAGACTTCTTCAGGATTTTCTTATGTGTTGACCCTGATTGATATGGCTACTCGTTATCCTGAAGCCATTCCACTTAGAAATATCTCAGCAAAGAACGTGATTAAGGAAATGCTAGGGTTCTTCACAAAGTTTGGTCTGCCCAAGGAGGTACAGTCAGACCGGGGAGGTAATTTCATGTCAAATGTTTTCAAGCAGTCTCTGAAAGAGTTGGGCATCACCCAGATCACGTCTTCAGCTTGCCATCCCCAGACCCAAGGAGCGTTGGAGAGATATCATCAAACACTAAAATCGATGCTCAGGAAATACTGTTTGGAACATCAGAAAGATTGGGATAAAGGTCTTCCATTCGTTGTATTTGCCGCAAGAGAATCTCCAAATGAATCACTGGGCTTCTCACCTTTTGAACTACTGTTTGGCCATGAAGTAAGAGGACCCCTTAAGCTACTCGAGGAATGCTGGCTGTCGGAGGAAGATGACGTCAACCTGCTGGAGTATGTGATGAAGTTCAAAGAACGGCTGTCCACTGCTTTACAACTGGCAAGAGAGAATTTAGGAGCTGCTCAGGAGAAGATGAAGATTTGGTATGATAAGAAGTCTAGGTTACGCCACTTTCAGTCAGGAGATCAGGTTTTGATTCTGCTACCGGTGCATGGGCAACCTCTTCAAGCCAAGTTTAGTGGCCCTTATTTCGTGGAGAAGAAACTCAGTGATGTCAACTATGTCATCGCCACACCAGATCGTAGAAAGAACAAGCAACTTTGTCACATCAACATGCTAAAGTTATATCACAGGCGGGACGAAAATAACCCAGTCTGCACTGTAGCTGTTCCACTCGAGTCTGCAAGTGAAGTTCTCCCATGCAGTATGAGCCTGAGTGATAGTTTGGGGAAGAATCCTGATATCATGAATGATCTCCAGACTAAGCTTTCTCATCTGGACCCCGAGGAAAGGCAGGAGTTTTCGGCATTACTGCAGGAGTACCCGCAAGTGTTCTGTGCCACACCAGGAAGAACCACTGTGGTGATGCATGATGTCGAGTTGGAGATGCAAAGCCAATTAAACTGCCTCCTTACCGAGTGAACCCAGTGAAAGTTCCTCTTATCCAGAAGGAGCTTGGCTACCTGTTGGACCACAAGATGATTGAGCCATGTCAGAGCGAGTGGAGTTCTCCTGTCACTCTAGTCCCTCAGCCAGGTGGGTCACAGCGGCTTTGCATCGACTACAGACGTGTTAATCAGATAACCAAAACAGACACTTACCCTCTCCCTCGCGTGGAAGATTGCATAGACAAGATCGGAAAGGCTAGGTACATAAGTAAGTTTGATTTGTTAAAGGGATACTGGCAAGTACCTATGCCTGAACGTGCTAGGGAGATCTCATGTTTTGTAACACTAGGAAAGACTTTTGCATGTTCTGTAATGCCATATGGTATGAAGAATGCACCAGCCACTTTTCAGAAGCTCATGAATGTTGTAACAGAGGGTTTGGCAGGGTGTGTTGTTTATATTGATGATGTATTAATCTTCAGTGACAACTGGAAAGATCACCTATGCCATGTCAGTAAATTTCTTGAGCATTTGGTTCAGGCTAATCTTGTAGCTAATTTATCAGTGTGAGTTTGGTCAAGCTAAAGTTCAGTACCTTGGGTACGTAATTGGTGATGTACACGTTGAACCACCAGGAGCTAAGGTTCAGGTTATAAGTGATCTTCCCAGACCTAAAAGTAGGAAAGAGCTACAAAGATTTTTGGGAATGGTAGGTTATTACAGGAGATTTGTTCTTAACTTTTCAGTTCTTGTATTACCACTTACAGACGTACTGAAAAAGGGAGTTAAATTTGTCTGGAACGATAACTGTGAATCCTCTTTCAGTAAACTTAAAGCTATCCTATTAAGTCAGCCAGTGCTCGCTACTCCAAATTTTGCTAATCCTTTTAAGATGGCTGTTGACGCAAGTGATACAGGAGCTGGGGCTGTTTTGCTGCAAGAGGATGATCAGGGTATTGAACACCCTGTATCTTATTACAGTAAGAAGTTCACTCCACCTCAGAAGAACTACCCAACTATTGAGAAAGATCTTTTGGCCTTGATTTTGGGTTTTCAGCATTTTTCATTTTATTTGTGTTCTGGTTTTGACCCCCATAGTCATTTATACCGATCATAACCCACTGAAATTCCTTAGTAAGTTTAAAGATAAAAATCAGAGATTGACAAGATGGAGTCTACTTCTTCAGGAGTATTCATTAGACATACAACATGTCAAGGGGAAAGAAAATGTTATTGCAGATTGCTTATCTAGACTTTAGACAGATTGTTTTAGAGTAATAAGAAATTTCCTTTGTAAATTTTTTTTTCTTTGTGGGGAGGTGTTACATAGCCTATGATTTCATCATCCATTGTATAATTCTAATGTACAGTATGCTGCATGTTTGATCACGATTCGCCACGTGGCTTCCGTAGTGACCAGGCTTGCGTGTTCTACCTCACTCCCCCCTTCTCCCCCTTATAGTAGAGTAAGTCGTTCTTTCTGTTGTTTAGAGAAGGAGTGTCAACTCTTCGTCGTCTATACCTTCATTTGCGCGTCCTTCTCACAAGTTGTATCATGCTCTGCTGCCCCCTATATAATGAGCTCAGTCCGTGCATTAATTGCCACTTAGATCTACTCCTCATTTTGTTCACATCTCTGTCCTCCCCTGTATAGTGTATTATTATTGTGAGTACTCTGGAAGTCTCCAGCCATATAGCTTCTGTATAATTTGAGTATAAGTGTTATTGCCATTTTTCTTGTACTGTATAGCCTGGGGCGTTGGTTCGTGGGCCTGGTGGGGTTTTTGTGATTCATGTAAAGTTGTTAATGTCAGCCAGTATTAGTAATATTTTGTATCTGTAATATTATTATATCTTGCTTTAACTTAGCATTATCTGGTTTTCTCATTTATCAGGGCTGACTTAGATAAATTTGCTCTTGCTAAATTCGTGTTAATAGAGGCTATTGCAGTTAGCCATATATGTAACCTGTTTTGCCATTACATTATCCTTATGAGTCCTGAATGTTTAGTTGTTAGTTTGTGCATTAAACTTTAACTTGTAATTTTACCTAAGTCTTTTGTTTTGAACCTGGAACTTTGCAGGACAGTGGTGATTTTAGTATTCTCACTTGAAGTGTTCATTACCTCACTCTGTTCCGTAACAATATATATATATATATATATATATATATATATATATATATATATATATATTTGCTTAACATTAACAGCCTCCTAAGCTAGATATATGCATCTGCGTGACACAGACGATACCCTAGCTATCCTTATGCTACATGTGCGTTACATAGGACGAGAGAATATAGCATTCACAAATCGCAATCTGTCCTCGCGTTGGGGCAGAAGGGTTGAGGGGGAGGGGGGGAATGGTGATATAGACTTCCTTACGAGACAGGAACTTGGGAGTATACCTCATTTATCACTTTCAATTCACTTCATATGGCCAAAGCATAAGGAGGGGGGAGAAGGGTGCGGCACTGATGCTGTTTGTCCGTATGTAACACTGGGAGGGTGGGATAGTCACACTTGGGGACGGCCCGTGGCCTAGCATCTTGCACTCCGCACGTGAGCTTATTGGTTGGGAGTTCACTATTCCACACGGGGGAAGGGTAACACGGGGGGGAGACACTGGGGCGAGGGGGCGGGTCCACTGGGGTAGGGGCTTCCCAGACACTAGGGGACAAACAACCTCAGAGTCTTTTACTTACGGAACAGGCGGAGGGGAGTGCTCGGGTCAGGGGCGGAAGGAGGCCTTGTGCCAGGAACCATAGGTGGCAGCCGGGCATTGGGGGTGGGCCGTCCAGAGTGTATTCCAGGAGTAGGTCGCCTGTGGGGTCGCCACGAGTCCTATAGGAGTTGGTGGGTGGCGTGGTAGGTGGCCTTCTTTCTGTACAGGCCCTGGGTGATGCGGGGCTCTCTGGACTAGGCCGAAGAGGGCCAGGAGGTGCGCTGCACGGAGCTGGCCCTTAGTCATCGTCGGGGTACTGGGGCAGACCTGGGGAGGCCCGGGCCTAGGGTCGGCTGTGGGGGGGGGGCGGCTCCCTGGCTGAGCTGCAGTCTCGCCCTGCAGAGGCGGCAGTCAGACGGGCCTGCGGCCACTGTCACTGGGGGAAGCTTGGCTACTGCACAGGTGTCAGGGAAGGCCCGCTGACTCCGGGGGCTGTGGTCTTGCTGTCGGGAGGAGGCCGGCAGGGGTGAGCTGCGGCCTCTCGTCCTGGAGGAGTCCTACAGCACCTGGGGCTGCAGGGACAGGACACCTGGATGACTGGGCCTCGGGGACGTCACGCACTCCCTGGTCTCTGGTGGGGTCCCTGAAAAGGAGCAGAAATCACCCTCTCGTGTAGAGGGGCGGGGAGAGGGGGACCTTACTCTGCCACCGGAGTAGTGGATGGGGCAAGAGGTACCTTCCCTTACGGGAGCCTGGGGACGGGCGGAGGGAGAGCGGCCGAGGGCCGATTCTCCTACTTGGCGCGGCGGGGATGCCCCGTCGGAACTCCAGTCTGGGCTCGACGGGGGAGGTCCAAGGGACTTTCCCTTCGTCAGGCACTGCCTGGGCTCCTATGGGGGACAGACGGGCAAGAGGAGTCGGGGGAGGCTCCTCTGGGCATTACAGACCTGGCGGCGGGGAGAAGGCGCCCGATGGATAAGCCCGGCTATTGCCACAGCTCTGACGGAGGCTGCACTCCAGCCGTAAGGTCTGGGACTCCTATCCTGGAGACAGCACTGGGGGACGGCGATGCTTCATCCTGCATGGTACTTCTGACAGCGAGTATTCCAGGGCCTGCCTTCCTGCTTGGGGCTGCCGGTGAAGTTGCCTGGTGGACGTGCCGGCTCCTGAAGGTGGATGGCAGAGGGTGGCAAACCGACGGCCCATCCACCCACAGTATACCCGACGAGTTATACTGTGCCACTGATCTTTTGGGGGAATAGCAACCCTTGAGGCTCCTCCTGAGTCCTCTGTTAAAAAGGAGGCCGATCCAGGGGATTCGGCATCCGAGAGTTTGCATGGGGTCTTGCCACTGCAAGTCCCACCCCGATTCTGGCGAGTCTTTCCTCCACTGAGGTTAGTGTACTTTTACTTTACACTGCCCGATGGTCTGGCTGCGGGGAAGAGGGGCGTAGGGTCACGGGGGAGATACGCCGTTTATGCCCTGAAGGCTCAGCAGGTGAAAAGGGCCTCTCCGTCATCTCCTTGTGGGGTGGGGGTCACCTCCCCGTACCCTCCTCCTACGGTAGTGGCGTCTGGCTCGCTCCGCCGAGCCGGTATTTCACAGATATAAATAGAGATAGAAGCAGACAGATAAAGAGAAAGAATGATAGAAATAAACAGAAACACAGATAGACAGACAAACAGATATACAGACAAACAGACAGATAGACATTCATTAGTTTCTCAATAAAACACTGTTGGATGCCCGAGTAATATTTATTAATAGGAAAATTTTCATACCTTTGTTCACAATATCGTTCCTTATTTGTTGCGGAAAATCAGCCTTAGTAAGATAATAGGAAAAAGATTTATATGTAGAGTATGATGGAGATGTGTGTGTGTGTGTGTGTGTGTGTGTGTGTGTGTGTGTGTGTGTGTGTGTGTGTGTGAGAGAGAGAGAGAGAATGTACCATATATACATCCTTGGTGGAAGTTGAGTAACAAAGATACGGTACGATTATTACGGTAGATCTGGCTAAAGCACCATTCCAGAAATCGAGAAGAATGAGTTGCCGTCCACACCAGATGCGAGCTGGCGCGGTCGGGAGTTCTGCATCTTCTGTGGAAGTTCTGGCCCTCACTCGCCCGCGTCCAGTGGGGCCTCTTGCATAGATTACAGTGACGCATAAGTCCCTCCCGCACCCGCCCGCACCACAAGTATGTGGTGTGGACGCGCCCTAAAAAGTATCAGTGTATTGTTTGGTAATTCACCGGGTCGGTCGGGATCACTTGATGGTCGTGATCGTCAGCTTTTACCCTCCCGGAAGGGAGCTGAGAGCTCATATAGTCCGATCTAAGGGCAAGGCTCTGACCTTCACACACGCACACTACCATCCCCTTGCTCGAGGGGGACAGTAACCACCCACTTCGTCAGTGAAACTTTTCCTAACCTGAGCGAGGCGCGAACTCCCGTCTACCAGATGGCAAGCGAGAACGCTACCACTGAGCCAGCGAGCGGTGCGAAAAAATGGAGGGTCTTCGGTATTGTACTTTTCTTTTTTACAGCTCGATCGAAGCAAAACAATATTCATTAAGTACTTCATACTATGATAAAACTATTTCCAAACGTTATTAATCTATTTTAAAGGCGATTTTTGCTAATACTATGAAAATTGGCTATGTCGATATTTTTAACTTCCTTCTAGCCCAAGACTCGCAAAATATTAAGTTTGCTACTGACTATTATTCAGATCCTGAGTAGTTTTTCAAGTGAATCGATTGAGATCTTCTAATAGGTAACCCCTACTGTGTGTGTGTGTGTGTGTGTGTGTGTGTGTGTGTGTGTGCGTGTGTGTGTCTGTATTAATACGAATACACTTACCCCATCCCTATTCCTCTGTAGGTCTGGCTATGTCTGCCCTGGTGTTTGTGGTGGAGATGGCTCTCAAACTGTTCCTTCGTCTCCGCTCCGACACCATACAATACACTGATACTTTCTGGGGCACGTCCACACCACATGCTTGGGGGTGTGGGAGGGACTTATGCGTCACTGTAACCTATGCAAGAGGCCCCATTGGACGCTGCCGAGTGAGGGCCAAAACTTCCATGGATTATAATGATGCAATATTCCCGACCGCACCACGGAACCTTATTCTTCTCGATTTCTGGAGTGGTGTTTTAACCAACACTAATAATCGTATCTTTGTCGCTCAACTTCCACCAAGGATACATTTATGTTACATGCTCTCTCTCTCTCTCTCTCTCTCTCTCTCTCTCTCTCTCTCTCTCTCACACACACACACACACTGTTACATAGCCTATGATTTCATCATCCTTTGTGTAATTTTAACGCACAGTATGCTGCATGTTTGATCACGAGCGTGTTCTGCCTCAGTCCCCCCCTTCTACCGTTATAGTAGAGTAAGTCGTCCTTTCTGTTGTTCAGAGCAGGATTGTCAGCTCTTTGTCCCCTAGGCTTCATTTGCACGTCCTTCTTACAAGTTGTATCAAGCTCTGCCGGCCCCTATATAATGAGCTCAGTCTCTGCATCATTGCCACTTAGATCTGCTCCTCATTTTGTTCACATCTCTGTCCTCCCCTATACAGTTATTATTCAGTGCTCAGGAAGTCTCCAACCATCTAGCAGCTGTGTAATTTGAGAATAACTGTTATTGCATTTTTTCCTTGTACTGTATAGCATAAGGTGTTGATTTGTAGGCCTAGTGAGTTTTTTTTGTAATGTAGGATTCATTTTGTCAGCCAGTTTTAATATTATTTTGTATCTGTAATAATTTATCTTGGATTAACTGAGCATTACCCAGTGTATTTTCATTTTATCAGGGCTGACTTAGGTAAATTTACTCTTGCTAATTTCATGTTAATAGAGGCTATTGCAGTTAACCATATATTTAACCTGTTTTTTGCCATTACATTATCCTTATGAGTCCTGAATGTTTTGTTGTTAGTTTGAGCATTAAACTTTAACTTGTAATTTTACCTAACTCTTTTGTTTTGAACCTGGTACTTTACGGGACAGTAGTGACTCTTAGTATTCTCACTTAAAGTGTACATTATCTTTCTCTGTTCCGTAACATAAATTTGGCGACCTCTTATCAGGATATTCAGGATATTATCATAAGGATATTGCTTGATATTTTGTGACTGTGATTTATTCATGATGTCTACTATTACTTCACTTGATGAAGCCAAAGATTTTTTGTCAAATGTGCAAACAGTGTGTGATGTAGAAAACAGGACAAAGAATGAACTTAAGCCTGTTGCTCAACAATTGGGAATTGCTGTTCGCTCTCATCATTCTAAAGATCAAATTGTTGATATGATTAATGAAAGCTTCTTTAATGTAACTCTTCCAAATGAGCAAACGCAGATTGAATTAGCTAAGTTAGAGCTAGCTCTGCAGGAGGCTTGTATGAAGGAAGCTGAATTTCAAGCACGTGCTAAGGAGGCTGAGTCTCAGGCTAAGGAGGCTTGTGTTAAGGAGGCTGAATTTCAGGCAAATGCTCGTATTCAAGAGGCACAGGTACAGGCTCAGGCACAAATTGAACTTGCTAGGATTCAGGCAGACCATGAGTATCGCATGAAACAAGGTGGAACTGGATCATCTAGCTCTGATGATTTTGATGTAGCTAAAAATGATAAACTTGTCCCTCCTTTTAATGAATCTGATTTAACAAAGTATTTTCAGTTGTTTGAGAGGGTAACTACGGGTTTTAATTGGCCCAAAAAGAATTGGCCAGTACTCCTTCAAACTATTCTCACCGGTAAAGCTCAAGTAACTTATGCATCTTTGCCTCAGGATCAATCTGATAATTATGATGTAGTTAAGAGCTTGATTCTTAAGGCCTATGAGCTTGCTCCTGAAGCCTATAGAGTAAAATTTAGGACAACTTACAAGCAAGATAAGCAATCCCATGTTGAGTATGCAAAAATCAAAGAAGATCTGTTAGAGCAGTGGTTAAATTCTAAGAATGTGGATTCTGATTTTGACAAATTTAAGCAGATGATTTTGCTGGAGGACTTCAAAAGGTGTGTTAATAAAGATGTAAGCCTATATCTTGATGAGAGAAGAATAGATAACTTGTCTGATGCTGCAGTTTTAGCTGATGAATATGTTCTCACTCACAAGAGATATTCTAGAGAAAGAAGGAAAGCTGAGAGTAAGTACGTTGCCTCTACTCAGAGTACAGGTAACAGGAAAGAGAATAAAGATGATGTTTCTCAGGAAGTAAATACCAGCTTCACCTCTAGATTTCAGAAAAGTAAATGTACTTATTGTAGTAAGCTTGGTCATACTACGGAGAAATGTTTCAGGAGACAGCGTGATGTGAACAAAAAGGAGTCTTTAAATATTCAGTCAATTGGTCTAGTGTCCACTCTTGAGAGTTCCCAGAATTCTTTAACTGAGTTAACTGAACCTGCTTTGAGGAGTAACTTAAATTCTCATGATGAAGCTCTTCTTCTGAGCAGTAACGTGGGTGACACTCTCAAGAGTTCATGTGCTAATTTCCTGTCTGATGGTTTTGTCAGTCCTCTGGACAGTAATGACAGGAAATCAGTTAAAATATATCGTGATACAGGTGCTTGCCAATCCCTTATGCTGACCAGTGTTCTAGGCTCTAATGTTAAGTCCTCTGATGAAACTGTAATCTTACAAGGAGTAGGGAATAATTACTTCTCTGTCCCTCTGTGCAGAGTGAATTTAGAGTCTGGTTTTGTTAATGGTTCTGTTATGGTTGGGTTGGTTGAGACACTCCCAATGTCAGGTGTAAGTTTCTTACTTGGAAATGATATTGGTGGAAGTCAAGTGTGTCCAGCTCCTCAGTTGTCTAGTGAGCCAGTGGCTGCGTCCCAGGATTGTGATGTCCCTGATGTGTTCCCTGCATGTGCTGTCACTAGGGCTAAGTCTAAAGTTACTGGTAATTTAGAGGATATTGATGATGATGATGTTATCCTAGCTGACACTTTTCTTGCTAATTTGGACCACTCACCAGATGAGGCAGTACCCCATAGTGTTGATAATTTGTCTCGTCAAGAGTTGGTTGAGTTGCAGGTTGCTGACCCTGAGTTGAAAGGTCTAGCTAACTCTGCTTGCAGTGAGGAAGAGTCAGCCGGAGCTTCTACTTGTTATTATATAAAGTCAGGAGTGCTTATGAGGAAGTGGAGACCCCCAACAGCATCAGCCGACTGTGAATGGGAGGTTGTACATCAAGTTGTCATCCCTCGTGTTTGTAGGCAGGATATCATTAGAGCGGCTCATGATTCCAGTTTGGCAGGACACCTTGGAGTGAGGAAGACTATGGCACGCATTTTGAAACACTTCTACTGGCCAGGTATCTTCAGGGATGTTTCCTGGTATTGTAAGTCTTGTCACACCTGTCAAGTTGTGGGGAAGTGTAATTAGACCGAAAAGGTTGCACCTCTAGTTCCCATTCCTCCTTTTGAGGCGCCTTTCACCCGTGTGTTGGTGGATATTGTGGGCCCTCTTCCTAAGACTTCTTCAGGATTTTCTTATGTGTTGACCCTGATTGATATGGCTACTCGTTATCCTGAAGCCATTCCACTTAGAAATATCTCAGCAAAGAACGTGGTTAAGGAAATGCTAGGGTTCTACACAAAGTTTGGTCTGCCCAAGGAGGTACAGTCAGACCGGGGAAGTAATTTCATGTCAAATGTTTTCAAGCAGTCTCTGAAAGAGTTGGGCATCACCCAGATCACGTCTTCAGCTTACCATCCCCAGACCCAAGGAGCGTTGGAGAGGTATCATCAAACACTCAAATCGATGCTCAAGAAATACTATTTGGAACATCAGAAAGACTGGAATAAAGGTCTTCCATTCGTTGTGTTTGCTGCAAGAGAATCTCCAAATGAATCACTGGGCTTCTCACCTTTTGAACTACTGTTTGGCCATGAAGTAAGAGGACCTCTTAAGTTACTCAAGGAATGCTGGCTGTCAGAGGAAGATGACGTCAACCTGCTGGAGTATGTGATGAACTTCAAAGAACGGCTGTCCACTGCTTTACAGCTGGCGAGAGAGAATTTAGGAGCTGCTCAGGAGAAGATGAAGACTTGGTATGATAAGAAGTCCAGGTTACGCCACTTTCAGCCAGGAGATCAGGTTTTGATTCTGCTACCAGTTCATGGGCAACCTCTTCAAGCCAAGTTTAGTGGTCCTTATTTCGTGGAGAAGAAACTCAGTGATGTCAACTATGTCATCGCCACACCGGATCGTAGAAAGAACAAGCAACTATGTCACATCAACATGCTAAAGTTATATCACAGGCGGGACGAAAATAATCCAGTCTGCACTGTAGCTGTTCCACCCGAGTCTGCAAGTGAAGCTCTCCCATGCAGTATGAGCCTGAGTGATAGTTTGGGGAAGAATCCTGATATCATGAATGATCTCCAGACTAAGCTTTCTCATCTACCTCCCGAGGAAAGGCAGGAGTTTTCGGCATTACTGCAGGAGTACCTGCAAGTGTTCCGTGCCACTCCAGGAAGAACCACTGTGTTGATGCATGATATTGATGTTGGAGACGCAAAGCCAATTAAATTGCCTCCTTGCCGTGTGAACCCAGTGAAAGTTCCTCTCATCCAGAAGGAGCTTGGCTACCTGTTGGACCACAAGATGATTGAGCCCTGTCAGAGCGAGTGGAGTTCTCCTGTCACTCTAGTCCCTAAGCCAGGTGGGTCACAGCGGCTTTGCATCGACTACAGATGTGTTAATCAGATAACCAAAACAGACACTTACCCTCTCCCTCGCGTGGAAGATTGCATAGACAAGATCGGAAAGGCTAGGTACATAAGTACGTTTGATTTGTTAAAGGGATACTGGCAAGTACCTATGACTGAACGTGCTAGGGAGATCTCATGTTTTGTAACACTAGGAAAGAAAATGTTATTGCAGATTGCTTATCTAGACTTTAGACAGATTGTTTTAGAGTAATAAGAAATTTCCTTTGTAAATTTCTTTTTCTTTGTGGGGAGGTGTTACATAGCCTATGATTTCATCATCCTTTGTGTAATTTTAACGCACAGTATGCTGCATGTTTGATCACGAGCGTGTTCTGCCTCAGTCTCCCCCTTCTACCGTTATAGTAGAGTAAGTCGTCCTTTCTGTTGTTCAGAGCAGGATTGTCAGCTCTTTGTCCCTTAGGCTTCATTTGCGCGTCCTTCTTACAAGTTGTATCAAGCTCTGCCGGCCCCTATATAATGAGCTCAGTCTCTGCATCATTGCCACTTAGATCTGCTCCTCATTTTGTTCACATCTCTGTCCTCCCCTGTACAGTTATTATTGAGTGCTCAGGAAGTCTCCAACCATCTAGCAGCTGTGTAATTTGAGTATAACTGTTATTGCATTTTTTCCTTGTACTGTATAGCATAAGGTGTTGATTTGTAGGCCTATTGAGTTTTTTTTGTAATTTATGTAGGATTCATTTTGTCAGCCAGTTTTAATATTATTTTGTATCTGTAATAATTTATCTTGCATTAACTGAGCATTACCCAGTGTATTTTCATTTTATCAGGGCTGACTTAGGTAAATTTACTCTTGCTAATTTCATGTTAATAGAGGTTATTGCAGTTAACCATATATTTAACCTGTTTTTTGCCATTACATTATCCTTATGAGTCCTGAATGTTTTGTTGTTAGTTTGAGCATTAAACTTTAACTTGTAATTTTACCTAACTCTTTTGTTTTGAACCTGGAACTTTACGGGACAGTAGTGATTTTTAGTATTCTCACTTAGAGTGTACATTATCTTTCTCTGTTCCGTAACAACACACACACACACACACACACACACACACACACACACACACACACACACACCGCTCGCTGGTGCAGTTGTAACGCTCTCGCTTGCCATATGGTAGACGGGAGTTTGCGCCTCGCTCAGGTTGCGAA
The DNA here is from genome assembly GCF_032717465.1 of Coenobita brevimanus. Lineage (NCBI taxonomy): Eukaryota > Metazoa > Arthropoda > Malacostraca > Decapoda > Coenobitidae > Coenobita > Coenobita brevimanus. The sequence goes on from NC_137041.1 coordinate 10,947,126, forward strand.
AAGTTTCACTGACGAAGTGGGTGGTTACTGTCCCCCTCGAGCAAGGGGATGGGTGTGTGCGTGTGTGAAGGTCACAGCCTTGCCCTTAGATCGGACTATATGAGCTCTCAGCTCCCTTCCGGGAGGGTAAAAGCTGACAATCACGACCATCAAGTGATCCTGACCGACCCGGTGAATTACACACACACACACACACACACCATCTCCATCATACTCTACATATAATTTTTTTTTTTCCTTTAACTTAATATGGCTGATTTTCTCCAACAAATAAGGAACGATATTGTGAACAAAGGTATGAAAATTTTTCTGTTAATAAATATTACTCGAGCAACCAACAGTGTTTTATTGAGAAGCTACTGAATGTAATGACCGTCTATTTGTCTGTATATTTGTTTGTCTGTCTGTCTATGTCTCTTTTTATTTGTCTGTCTATCTAACTGTTTATCTGTCTGTCTCTATCTCTGTTGAGTGAAGACGAATGGGAGTTGCAAGGTTTGGTGAATGAATTTGGGGACAGTGTGTAGGAGGAGGAATCTGAAAGTAATGTAAACAAAAGTAAAGTTATGGTGTTTGAGAGGAATGAAATCACAGAGTGTGCAGTGAGGTTGGATGGTGAGGATATGGAGAATGTGAGTGCATTCAAGTACTTGGGTAGTGTGATGAGTAAGGATGGAACTTTGAGGGATGAAGTGCGTGAAAGGGTACAGCAGAGAAGGAAGGTTGTTGGTACACTGAAAGCAGTGATGAGAAATAGGGAGGTGAGTGTGGAAGTTAAAAAGTCACTGCATGATAGTACTGTGATCCCTACCCTGATGTATGGAAGCGAGGCGTGGACCTTGCAAGAGGGGAACAAGTCAAGAGTGAGAGCAGTGGAAATGAGTTACTTGAGAGAAGCATGTGGAGTGACGTGGAGGGACAGGTTGACGAATGAAGAAATGAAGGAACGTTGTGGGGTGGATGTGGATGTGGTTGAGAAGATTAGGAGAAATACACTGAGGTGGTTTGGACATGTGAAGAGAATGGAGAATGAAAGACTGACTAAGAGGGTGTATGTAGGTGAGGTGGAGGGAGGGAGAGGGAGGGGTAGACCGAGGATGAGGTGGAGGGATGGAGTTGAGAGGTATATGAGGGAGGGGGGGTGAGTTGGGGAGAGGGTAGTCAAATGGCGGGTGACAGCGACTTGGAGGCGTTTTGTCTGCGGCCACCCTTTGCGGGATTAGGGCGTCGGGCTATAGATAGATAGATAGACTCTATCTCTATCTCTGTCTATCAATCAATCTGTCTGTCTGTCTGTCTGTGTCTCTGCTTATTTGTCTGTCTATCTAACTGTTAATCTGTCTGTCACTATCTCTATCTCTATCTATCAATCTATCTGCCTGTCTGTCTATATACCTATATGTTTGCTTTTCCTTGTGCCTGTTTGTCTGTCTATCTGTTTCTCTGTCTGTCTATGTTTCTCTATCTATCTGTCTATCTTTCTATATGTCTATATGAATTAGATCCGAGCAATAACATTTCTGTGTCAAAATATACGGAAAAATGAAACAGAAAACCAAAGAAAACAACAGTCAGCAATAATAAAAACCACACACACACACACACACACACACACACACACACACACACACACACACACACACACACACACACACACACACACACACACACACACACACACACACACACACACACACACACACAAACACACACAAACACACAAGCTGACATATAGTTTTTCATCTTCTTATATCACCCCATCATTTTTCCTGACCTTTTCACTCCAACGTCATGGAGAGGAGGAAATATTTTTTAAAAAGGAAGGTGGAAAGGTTACAAGAGGATGGAAAAAAGGCAGAATATAAGAGGGAAGTGGAGGAGCGATTGGGTAACTATGGATTGGAGCAGATGGGGGACGTGGCAGGTGTGTGCAAGATATTCACAGAAGATATCTGTGCAGCATATCAGATGGTGTGTGGGGTGAAGAGAAGACGAAATGGGGTGCGAGAACAGCATGGTGGAATGAAGAGGTGAGAGAGGCTGTGGCACAAACGAAGAAAGCATATAGTGAGTGGATGAAAAACAGGGGCGTGGAAGAAGTTGAGACACTGAAGAGAGAGTTATATGTAGAGAGGAAGAGGTGAAAAGATTAGTAAGAGAAAGAAGAGAGTGGATGAAGAATTCGGAAGGAACTTGAGTGTAAAGCAGAGGGAACGTAAGAAAATGTTCTGGAAAGAGATAAGGAGAGTTAGACAGGGTGCCAAAGGAGTTAGTTGGGAAGTGAAAGATAAAAATGGTAGATGGAGGAGGGAGAAAAAGTGAGCAGATGACGAGAACACCTTAAGGATTTGTTGATAGTAGAAAATGAAAGTAATGCAAGTATAAGTGGCTGGGAATAGCTGGGAGACGGAGGGATGTGAGAAGAGAGCAAATCAGTAGGATGGAAGTTGTGGTGGGAATGGCTGGGAGACGGAGGGATGTGAGAAGAGAGGAAGAAATCAGTAGGATGGAAGTTGTGGTGTCAGGACTCGAAAATATAACACACTATAAAATAGCTAGTAACATATATATATGTAATATAGAGGTTAGATGAAATTCTTGCCTGGGAGGGCTAAAGGAAATGTCGTTCGCACATTCTCAGTTTGGAATTTCACACACAGCAAGCTGTGATTTTATATGAGTTTTACGCCGTCCCCCTTTTTTTGGATAAGGGCTAAGGCGTTGCCCCTGGGTAGAGGACTTTGGTTTGGAGTGTGTAGCATTTTATGACCGGATGCCCTTCCTGATGTCTACCAATGACTCTTGGGTGGATTTGATCCTCCGACCCTTCGGTCAGAGCGGAGCGCTTTAACCAACTGAGCCACGGCTGATTGTAAAGTCCCCAGGCTTGGGAAGGTTCCACAGGCCCGTGCCCTTACACGTGACACGACCATTCATATACAGGAGAAATGGGAGAGACAGAGCAGAAAGGGGTCAGGAGAGAATAGAGATGGCGGGGAAAGGAGTGTGTGGGTTAGCCCAAGGCGTAAAGAATACATCAGGTCAAACCACGGCTGGACGAAAACGCGTCTATCTTTGCGCATGATGTAACGAGGCCAGCAGTGGTGCTCGCTCACTCAGTTCTCTTAAGGTCACTGTGCTGTTCATAACTATTCAATGCCTACTAATTGTGCAGTATTCGGGTGTTATGAAGACTCTGGAAAGAAGGTTAAGGGTGTCAGCTTCTTTAGATTATCAAGAAAGGAATTAGTTTATCAAAAGTGGATACATTTGGGTAAGAGAAAAGACATCTTAAACCAGACATAGCACGAGTATCCAGTCATCATTTTGAGCAAACAGCATTTAAAAGGTCACTCAGATATGAACTGCTGGACATACCAATACCTCCAAGTCAAAGAAGACTAGAGGATGATGCATTTCCAACACTGATTTTGCCAAATTCTAAAGGCAAGACTGTGACTCACGACTAAAAAGAAACACGAAGGGATACTTTTCAACAGTTACCCATGAAAATGTCAAATGGGTGGACATATTCATAACGTTTTTCTTGCAATAACCCTTCTATACAAATCTGTCTGTCTATTTATCTATCTATCCCTCTGTCTAATATATACTGAATTTATATTGCATGAGGTGCGGAGGAACACCTCAATTACACCATCTCTCTCTCTCTCTCTCTCTCTCTCTCTCTCTCTCTCTCTCTCTCTCTCTCTCTCTCTCTCTCTCATTATATACTGACGTGTATACGTGTTAGCGCCGAAATGGTGACATGTAGAGGTGTATGGCATGTAGGAGAACTGCTGGGCCTTGATAGCAGGCTGTGAAGCCTATGCCCAGAGTCGGACACATAAAAAAAAAAAAAATACAATGTTATGTAGACATATATGTGGATATACAATATAAGGAACCGTATATATAAACGGGGCTAATAAATATTCACTACATTTTTCTTGCAATAACTATTCCATACAAGCCTTTCTGTCTATCTGTCTATCTATTTATTTATCTATCTATGTAATTTATACTGATTTTATACTGTATATAAAGAAAGAGAGAGAGAGAGAGAGAGAGAGAGAGGGAGGGAGAGGGAGAGAGAGACTGAACCCTACATCTACAGGGTGAGTCAAAAGTAGCGCCCAGATTCTGGGAGGTCATGTTGTTAATATTTGTTTTGCTTTATTAATTTTCTAAGTTAATTCTTTTTGTTTTTGTTTTGCAGGTTATTGTTGAGTTCTACCTTCTTGAACATTGTAATAGAAATGGCAAACAATCAACTGACAGCCGTAGAAACAGAAATCTGGCGCTACTTTTGACTCACCCTGTATATGGGAGTGTCAAAGGACACTGGGGAATTGCGTCAGAAGGAACACCTCACTTACACACACACACACACACACACACACACACACTCTCTCTCTCTCTCTCTCTCTCTCTATATATATATATATATATATATATATATATATGTGTATATATACATATATATATATATATATATATATATATATATATATATATATATAGAATGTACAGCAAATTCAGTATGTTAGACAGACAAAAATAGAGAAATACATACATACATACATAGGCTTATATAGATTTACTGAAAGAAGTACACAAATTTTTATATTGTATATCCATACATAGCAACATAATATTACACACACACACACACACACACACACACACACACACACACACACACACAATCACATATATATATATATATATATATATATATATATATTGATAAATAGATAGATAGATAGATATACAGAAAGAGAGAGAGAGAAAGAGAGAGAGAGAGAGAGAGAGAGAGATGGAGCTGTCAGTGAAAGTTTGAGAGTGTGTACACAGAAAATGGAGCAGACAGGAAAAGTAAGGCTAGGGGAGAGAGAGGAAGAGGGACAGGTAGGCCACATGACGTCACACCACCTGTGCGCGGTTCGACCTGGTTGTATTCTTTAGGCCTTGGGTTAGCCGGTAGCTCTCACCTCATTATGCTCTCGTAAGACTCACTCGCTATTACTCAGTATTACTCTTGAGAGATTCCCTTTGAAGAAAATAAACTGCAATCAGACCCCAGACTCATCTTTATCTTTCTCTTGCCATCTACAACAAGTATAACAAACATTCTCTCCTTTCTTAAAATCCCTACAAATCAACACACTGTTACAATAGCTCGGTGATGACAACAAAATTACAATGGGCCTCCGCGTCCAAAGGGGGTCAACTGCCGGCCCAGCCAGTTTTGTGATAGCACCAGAGAGCACTAATTTAACCCTTCCTCTAACGGTTGGATGTGGAAATGACCCCCTTCCGACACTGGTTGAAAGTTTTATTTCATTCAACATTGCCAAATCCAAACCTGCATGCAGCTGCCTCGGCTCAAGGCAAACTCCGCGTCCAAAGGCTAGCATGTCCAGTGTAGTGAGCGCGGCGGAGGTGGTGGTGGTGGCGGGGTAGGTGTCTGTGCAGGTGGAGTTTGTGTTCCTGAAGTCCAGCCACTCATACATGCCCTGTGATTGGGCCTTCAGCAACATCGAAAAGAAGATCAGGAAGACGAACTACCTGCCAAGTACTAAGGATTACGCAGATGTAATAGCATCGGCTGTAACAAGGAAGTTCCCCATTGTGGCCCAGATCGATGACGGATTATGGATAATGGAGGACGACTGTGGCACTATAGTAGGATTCGCCAAAGTTTGCGGCTGTGGTGTGGCCCGCACCTGCGTACAGTGTTGCCACGTTTTCTATACCGTTATCTCTCTCTCTCTCTCTCTCCTGGTGGGAGATGTGAGCCACCCTGAGTACTTTTGATTCTTTTATAAGTTGTTTATAATTGTGCTTTCATTTGTTAATTTGGTTTTATTATATTTAGTGATATTTATCATTTTTTGTATACGGCGACAGATGACCCGTTATTGCAGTACCATGATTGATTTTCATTCATTCATTTTCTTTCCCCTTTCTCCATCTCTCTCAGCCTGACAATGCCTCCACATCATTTCCACATCACCCCTGAGGTCAAGGCCACTGACTGGGTGTGGAAGTGTTGCTGCTCGCGAGTGAATAATGTTTTTTTTTTTTTTTACTTCAGTATTGGCATATGCCTACTATTTTGTCCTACATATTAGCTTATGATTATAAATGTGATTATTCCTCGCCCTTAAAATTACGGTAAAAGCCAGTAAATGTGAGCATTTTTCCCTAGCAACACCTGTACAAGCTATGTTTGGGTCTACGGAGGGGTACGTACTTTACCTTAGGCCAGACTAGGTGTGTCAGTATTGCCACTCACAAGAATTATATGAACTATTTCTTTTACTTTGGATATTGGCATATTTCTTCTTTTTTCAGGCTCATTCTCTTATATCCATAACTGTAATATTATTACCCACCCTAAAACTACGCTAAAAAACATTAAAAGTGACTACAATTTCTTTTAGCAACACTGTACAATATGTATGCTATGTTTCTGTGTTACTGTATAAATATTTTATGCATAATAAGATTACTGTTGATTCATCCATCAAAATACACAAGTGTAAGATTTATTCATCTGAATTTATCGTATTTGTGTTGCCTTGTACATAAATAGCTTCCGTTTCACATCGCAAGTTGGGGAAACGTGGCACCATTGTACACAAGTGCGGGCCACACCACAGCCGCAAACTTAGGCGAGTCCTACTATACATGGCACTATAGTGTCACACCTCACCTGCCCTGACCACCCCAGTTGATGACCCTGGCCTGGATATTGGATGATGGAGTATGGATAACAGAGGAAAACTATGGCACAACATGGCACTACTGGCACTGTACTGCATTCTTCACTACTAATGGGTGACTGTGGTCATTAATTTTGTGTAAAGAGATAGAGAAAGTGTTAATGTGTGTGGGGGAAGAGGAGGAATGTTGTGTGGGGCTGTATTATTGCTAGTAATGGTAGTAGTAGTAGTAGTAGTAGTAGTAATAGTATCATTTTTGTCCGGTATTTTTATGATGCTTTTATGCTGCCCATGCTATTGACTATTGTTAACAATATTAATATTGATATTATTTTAATATTTCGCAACAGGAGATGGTTGTAAAGTTCAATAAGGGTGCAACATTATGCAACTGTAACAACAAGCAATAGATACATTATTTTTCACAAAATTCATTATCTTCTATCAGATTCATATACTTCAGGTGTTAAGCTGTAATTTGATACCAAAATGAGCACTGAACGTCAATAACTAACAAAATTACAGTTGCAAACACTATGTTGACCTTTACAAGCCTCTCCTGTAAAATTTTATATTTGGTGCATGACCCCCTTTGGATGCAGAGGCCCACCTATACTGTACTTCCAATTACAATATATTATACTTGGTGGCAGCAAGCGTACAAACCACTTCTACGAGTCTACAGCAGAGTCTATATTATCAAGATGGAAAACAGAAAACTACCACAAGTTCGAGCCACACGATGCCTCACACCTTTATACAGGCAGTGGTTTGATGATCTATTGTTATTAAAATGAAGCATAGTGCCCCCTTGAACACCCAGACACAGGAGGATCGAGGCAAAACTGCTTTCTTGACCTGCAACAGGAAGCATTACGAGTTTAATATCCTGCCGTTCGGTCCTGCAATGCCCTCACCACCTTCTCCAGGTTAATGGAATCCATCCTCAGTGGTCTCACATGGGAAATCTGCCTCACGTACTTGGACGACGTCATTGTCTTCAACCAAACCTGGGCCGACCACCTGCAGTACCTCAGCTGGGTTTTTACCAGGATCCATCAGTCAGGCCTCAAACTCCGGCCCACCAAGTGCATTTTAGCCAGCAGAACCATCTCGTTCCTGGGGCACGTCATCTCCCAGGCAGGAATATCTCCCGACCCTGACAAACTCCGCGCCATCGCGGATATACCCCCACCGCAGGACGTCCATGGGATCAGAGCCTTCCTCGGCTTGACATCTTATTGCTGCTGCTTCGTGAAGGGGTTTGCCCACATCGCCAAACCCCTCCATGACCTGACGTGTAAGAGGGAGCCGTTCCTCTGGACAGACAAGAGACAGGCTGCCTTCCAGCAGCTTAAAGACAAGCTCGTTTCCACCCACATCTTGGCTTTTCCCGACTACACCCTCCCATTCCGCCTCTACACCAACGTCTCCCTCCTCGCAATTGGCGCTGTGTTAGCACAAGCCCAGGAGGGGCACGAGCACGTCATCGTCTGTGCCAGCTGTACCCTAAATCAGGCGGAGAAAAACTATGCTGCCATTAAACGGGAATGCTTGGGCATAATCTGGGTGCTCGAGCACTTCCGGGCGTATCTCTCCGGGACCCAAGTCACCATCATTACAGACTACCAATCCCTCCAGTGGTTACGACAGTCCGACACCCACAATGTCCAGCTCATCCGATGGCGCGAAACCATGGAGGAATTCAATTATTAGATTTCCTACCGCCCCAGCAAACTCCTTACCAATGTGGACGCTCTCTCTTGGCTCCCCATCAATGCCGCCCAGCCCGAACCAGACCTCCTCCAAGAGTGGCACTGCAAGAAGTGGCCCCCTTGGATTCCCCACCACCTTTTCAAAAACTGTATCACCAGGGCGACCACCTCCTAACCCCATCGGGCCACATCCTCCTAGACCCTGACACCGCCCACGATGCCCTGCAACACCTTCACACCCACAACGGCATTCACCTTGGTACAAAGAAACTACTGCAGGTGTTCAATGACACCTACTGGACACCCAGCCCTTCTGCCCTTGCTAAGGAAATTATCCAAACCTGCCCTGTCTGCACCCTTGATAAGGACATCACCCGCACTGCAGGACCATCGGGCCACATCACCACCCACAAACCCTGCCAGCCGTTAGCGATTGACGTGGTAGGACCCTTACCCTCAAAATCGTTCATCGACACATATTCCAAATTCATTGTGGCCTGCCCAGTGAAAGAACACCACGCTGTCGCAGTCGCTGATGCCCTCCTTCAGCACGTATTCCCCTATTTCAGCATTCCCCAAGCAATCCACTCAGACAACGTGACCGAGTGCACCGGTAAGGTCTGTGAAGAACTAGCCCATATCTTTGGGTACAACATTTCCCACTCCTCCCCCTACTGCCCAAAAAGAAATGCAGTGTGTGAGCGTAGCCATCGTATGCTGATGAATCAACTCCGCACACGCATAGAGGCAACTAAAAACGATGACTGGCCCGCCCACATAAAAATCGTACAATGGGGCATCAACTCCTGCCCCCGAGAGATGGAATCTCACCAAATAAGCAAGTGTTTGGAGAAAAACCCCTTCTGCTGCCCCTCCGGCAGCACCTACAACCCCCCGCCCCCACTCCCATGATGGACCCACTACACCACCTCAAACGCCATTTGATTCACCTCCAACACAACCTAGACCTCAGCCCCGACACTGCCTCCAACCCCTACAAGCCGGGTGACACGGTCATGATAGCCCAGCTCCCTACCCCCCATAAGCTCGCACCCCACTTCACAGGACCCCACACCATCACCAGCATCCCTAACCCCTATCAGGTCACCGTGAATTACCACAGCACTCCTCGCACCCTCCAAAACCGGCATGTGTGCCCCTTCCACACTTCCGCCTCCACCGCCCCAGCCCTGCACCCCATCCCACCCTCCAACCATGTGCCACCCCCTCCTACTACCTATGAATGCTACATTTCCTCCTCCTCATCTCCCTTGCCCTCCCCCTCCCCCACCTCTTCCGCCTCACCAGCCATCACGCCGCATCACACCTCACCTGACAACCCCCCAACACCACCAACACCCTGCCGCTCCCCCACTCCATCTCTACCCGCTACCCCCTCTCCCGCACCGAGCACCACATGTCCTGCCCCCAACCCCACACCCCCACATCAGCCATCACCCACCGCCGCCCTCACACCCCCCAGCCCACCGCACACACACACACACCCACTCCTAACTCCCCCCGCCCTGCCTCAACCACCCCTCACCCACCCGTACATGCCCCATGAACCTCGCACCCATGCCAGCCCCTCTCACCCACATCATCACCTACACCTACACTCAGAACAACCACCATCTGCTCCGGACACCTCTCCCACCCACCTGCCCGATACACCCACTCCCCCACCCCACCCACCTCATTGCAAAATCACACTTCCACCCCTACCCTAAACTATCTCACACTCATGATACTCAAATCCCAGCCACCTACACTCCCCTGAGATGCTACGCCGCATTACCCCGACATAACACCCGGCACTCACCTTCCATCTCAAGCATTCAGCACCACACCACACCACAAGCAACAACTACTACCATGAAGATACGACGAGCTGTATGGGCACTATCACTCAGACGCAACCAGTGCGTCCCGGGGACCACATCACTTTCTCCAACTCCTCCGCTCCTCCACCACCACGTCCACCCTCTTCCTCACCTGCAACGAAAAACAGAACGAGAGCACCACCACCACAGCCTGGCATGCCCTCCTCCGACATCTGCAGCCAGTCTACACCACCTACGATACGCAAGTCTATCACCTCCAGTCACGGGGACATGACTTTTTCCCAGCAGACGGTGGTAAAATGAAGCATAGTGCCCCCTTGAACACCCAGACACCTCCACAAGGAATGCAGCATAGTGCCCCCATGAACACCCGGACACCCCCAGAAGGAGCCCACAGAGGAGCAGCAGCAGCACGCCAGGACTCGGTGCGACAACAGCCAAAGTCAGCCCGGGCCGCGTGCCCCTATGACCCGGAGCCCGCCCGCCGTTGCCATAGCAGGAATACAGCACTACCTTCTGGGCGAGCCTTCACCAACCAGCTAAGGGGTGGAGCTGCCTATCCAGCTCCTGCCAGCACCCCAGAGACAGCCTGTAGCTGCTCACCCCTCTTTAAGGAGATGGCCTGTAGCTGCTCTGAGGGATTTAAGGAAGCAGCCTGTAGCCGCTCCCACCTTCATCAGGAGATGGCCTGTAGCTGCTCTGAAGGTGTCTTCCTTGAGATGGCCTGTAGCCGCTCACCCCATGCTAAGGAGACGACCTGTAGCCACTCTGAGGGTAAACAGGAGATGGCCTGTAGCCGCTCCCGCCTTCGTCAGGAGACGGCCTGTAGCCACTCCGAAGGTGTTCTTCCTGAGATGGCCTGTAGCCGCTCAAACCCCCTCCTGCAGGAGACGGCCTGTAGACGCTCCCGCCTTCACCAGACGGCCTGTAGCCACTCCGAAGGTGTTTCCCCTGAGATGGCCTGTAGCCGCTTGCCCCTCACTGAGGAGACAGCCTGTAGCCACTCTGAGGGTAATGAGGAGACGGCCTGTAGCCGCTCCCACCTTCATCAGACGGCCTGTAGCTGCTCCAACCCCCTCCTGAAGAAGATGGCCTGTAGCTGCTCCCGCCTTTGTCAGACGGCCTGTAGCCGCTCCGAAAGTGTTTCCCCTGAGACGGCCTGTAGCTACTCTGAGGGTAACGAGGAGATGGCCTGTAGCCGCTCCCACCTTCGTCAGACAACCTGTAGCCGCTCCGAAGGTGTTCCCCCTGAGACGCCCTGTAGCCGCTCAACACCCCTTCTGCAGGAGACAGCCTGTAGCCACTCCCGCCTTCATCAGATGGCCTGTAGCTGCTCCGAAGGTGCCCCTGGGTTTGCTGGCAGCCACCCACCCTCTCAGGCCACGGCCAGTAGCTGGGCCTTGGCACCGGCCTGTAGCCGTGCCCCTAGGAAGCCATGGCCAGTAGCCGGGCCCTACGGCAAGAGACGGCCTGTAGCCGCTCCGCCGCCTGTAGCAGACACCTGTTCCCCGACCCCTAACACAGAGGGAGTGTCGGGCATAGAGGAGCATTGGAGAGGCCCTGTAATCTCGCCTGGCCTCTGTTCCCTATGACTGGCTCTGGAGGAGACCCACCTGACGGACCCTGACACAGACCGGTGCCGCAGCCCCTTCCTATCAGTGCCGCTGAGCCCCGAGGACAGCAGCTCTCGGGAACCCCAGGCCGCCCCCAGAACTCCTGGGCAGGAACTCCCCTCATCTCGATGGCGGAGGTCCTCATCCTCGTCAGGAGCCTGAACGACCTTTTCAGGCAATTGTTCGGCCCCATTCCTGAGGGCCACACTCCTGTCCCCAGCCCTGATAGTGCTGGGCTCTTCGCCACCCACAGCCTTGGACGAGAACGAACGACCCTGCGTGTGGTCCCGTGCCCTCTGAGTACGGAGGCCCCTGGTGGTGCCCAGCCCCATCAGTAGCGGAGCTGTGGAGCTCCTCCGCCCGTACCCCTGGCGCCTGACGTGGAACAGAGTGACCCTAACTGTGAAATATTAGCGACCAAACAGTGCCTAGGCAGAGCAGTGAATTGACCTGATCAGTGACAATACCCAGTGTTGGAGAGCATAACAGATACAGGGAACAGGGTACCGAATGATAGTGACAAGATTAAAGTGGTATAGAAAGTGATGATAATTAGTCAAACGCAGAATACGAATGGAGGGTAATGCAGTGAACACGCTACCATCAGAAATTGTCTTATACTACCATAATCAAAACCAGACCCCAGTGCCTTACACACCCTCCCAAGAGTGAATTCACCCTAGCCATTCCACACATATAGAAACCCTGTATTTCCCTAGTTGAGAACACTCTGCCTTAAGTGCTATTAACCATATCTAGATATAAGAGTTCATAATCGCCCAGTATACTTGTGTTTGTAACATCTACTGATTCCCCTGTCTAACTAAGCAATACACGTGTAAGGTTGTTGCCTGGAGTTTTTGTGTCCTGCCTCTCTCTTATTTTTCTAAGCCCCGGTCTCGAAAGAGAGCCCCGCTATACGCTAGGCGTTTACGGACCGGGAAGCCGAGCCTACACCTAGCATTACAGTTATGACCAACTTTCCAAATTCTACGTCAATCTACAATCAGCGAACCAACAATCAGCGAACCAACGAACTACAATACAATCCACTTACGCCTCACGATTTTATCAACATTCAGCATTCAGCTACTACAATTCTATTCAGCTACGAGCTTCAGTTCTACGATTCACGGTAAACTACATGTATATAGGATTGCCACGAAAAAAGCCACATCTACAAGCAGGTGAGACGGTAACCAACATCATTTTCATGTTCACAACATACGGCAAGAAACTATAATTACACGTTGTACAAAAGATCACAAGCATCTCAAAAAGCCTACAAATCTACGATCAAGTAATCACAAACACTACAAGTTAAGAAACAGAGCTGTAGGGAGAGCCCTGAATCACAACCCACAACGACATCGACCCTCACCTCACCCCATCCTTCTCCCCAACCACCCTCCATCTCCACCATCACCACAACCACCAGAGGAGGCGCTGATGCAGGGGTGACGGGGCAGACGACGCAGCAACTACCAGACAGCCCTGACCCACCACTCAACTCACTCAACGTTACTCATCGTTGATCCATCACCAAGGCACTGAGTCTCCGAAGGTGGCATCATTCTACCTCTTAAGTGGGTGTATATACTTTCACTTATTTTTCCTAGAGCGTAAACATACAATCCTTTTTTTTTTTTTATAACATCGCAAATGAATCACCACTATCCTATTGGGATGTATTGGTAATACGAATGATGAACACTTTGCATAAGAGATACAGTACAATTACCTTATTCACAACAATCACACTAAGTAACATTTAAGACAAATTAAGTTATTAACGAGAACAGGGTTAGAGAAAAAACAAATAAAAATAAACAGGGAATGAGTGACAGTACGATCTGAGATATCCTTTTTACACGCCACTTATTTCTTTGTTTTCTTCTTACCACATATTACTATTTCTAGAAACAAACACCACTTCATCTATACACTAACATAAGTACTCCTTCTTCACTTATTTATATTGCTTCCATTACTGATTAACAATTATATATATATATATATATATATATATATATATATATATATATATATATATATATATATATATATATCACTTATTACTATTCATTGTCGTTATCTATACAGTTAACACATAAATAAAATGTTTCATAACAACATTCCTTAGCAAAGTAAGTTCCTTAGTTAGTGATTAGTGCTGTTACGGGATGTTTTCAACACCACCAATTTTATTGCCAGAGGAGATAGCATCTGATTGAACCATTGACGATTCACAGTTATAGTAGGACTCGCGCACGTTTGCGACTGTGGTGTGGCCCGCATCTGTGTACAGTGTTGCCACGTTTTCTATACCGTTACCTCTCTCTCTCTCTCTCTCTCTCTCTCTCTCTCTCTCTCTCCTGGCGGGAAATGTGAGCCACCCTGAGTACTTTTGATTCTTTTATAAGTTATTTATAATTGTGCTTTCATTTGTTAATTTGGTTTTGTCATATTAAGTAGTAGATGGAGTGTCAAAGTTACTGTCTGCTGAGAGGTTTGTTACGTTACTGATTCATACACCCCGACGTAGTGGGGTGTGGGTGTAGGTGTGGGTGGGAGTGTGGATGTGGGTTTGTTGGGGTGGTGGTCCAGGGGGGAGGGGAAGTGTGAAGGGGGATTTGACCTGAGACACCCAGGAGGGATTAAGAAGGGAGGGAAGGGGAAGGGGGGGCTGGATTCACCTACCACGTGGTCAGTATTAAAAGAGAGAGAGAGAGAGAGAGAGAGAAATTACGTGTATAGATATATGTGCATCAATAGGAACAATGTATATCAGTGTGTGCAGTATGTACAAAGGAACAAATGAATACAAATAAGGCAGTGACAGACCTCTCTCTCTCTCTCTCTCTCTCTCTCTCTCTCTCTCTCTCCTGGCGGGAAATGTGAGCCACCCTGAGTACTTTCGATTCTTTTATAAGTTATTTATAATTGTGCTTTCATTTGTTAATTTGGTTTTGTTATATTTAGTGATGCCGACAATGCATTCAATGCATGCCCCTCTCCTGCCTCTCTCTCTCTCTCTCTCTCTCTCTCTCTCTCTCTCTCTGTAGGGAAGCTATCTGTCAAGGCCACCGACTGGGTGTGGAGGTGTTGCCTCTCGCGAGTGAATAGTTTTTTTTTTTTTTTTACTTCGGTATTGGCATATGCCTACTATTTTGTCCTACATATTAGCTTATGATAATAAATGTGATTATTCCTCGCCCTTAAAATTATGGTAAAAGCCAGCAAATGTGAGCATTTTTCCCAAGCAACACCTGTACAAGCTATGCTTGGGTCTACGGAGGTACGTACTTTACCTTAGGCCAGCTGGGTGTGTCAGTGCTGCCACTCACAAGAATTATATGAATTATTTCTTTTACTTTGGATATTGGCATATTTCTTCTTTTTTCAGGCTCATTCTATTATATCCATAACTGTAATTTTATCAACCACCCTAAAACTACGCTAAAAAACATTAAAAGTGACTGCTATTTCTTTTAGCAACACTGTACAATATGTATGCCATGTTTCTGTGTTACTGTATAAATATTTTATGCATAATAAGATTACTGTTGATTCATCCATCAAAATACACAAGTGTAAGTTTTATTCATCTGAATTTATCGAATTTGTGATGCCTTGTACATAAATAGCTTCCGTTTCACATCGCAAGTTGGGGAAACGTGGCAGCATTGTACACAGGTGCGGGCCACACCACAGACGCAAACGGGCGCAAGGCCGACTATAGTAGAGCAACAGGAAAACGTAACAAACACACATAGTTCTCCACGAACAAAAGATAAAGAAACAAATACTTCTGGGAGAGGAATTGAGGATGATGGCGCTTTTTGGACACTTTTCGCTGATGCAAAAAGCGAAGCTTATAGTTCTGGCATACACACCTATGAAAATTTACTTACTAGGGTTTACAGGTCAGGAAACACATACACAACTATCCCTTCCCATAACGACTAGGGATTTTAAGTGAATTTGACCATACAATCACCATGGCTAGTGGATCTAACACCACAGCTCCAACTTCCCCACCCCATGTATATGTTTACCATGAGGATAAAAATCTTACAAAATTCTCAGGCACAGAAAAGGACCGCATCGACATGATGTCCTTTATAAATCAGTGTGAGCAACTCTTTGTTAAGAGACATATAAGAAGATAAGAGTGAAAACATAGATGTTTTTTCATCATGAATAAACCAACAAAGATGCCCAGTTGGCGATCTACTTACATCTGATAAGCTCTTACGAGATCAGACATATGATGAGTTTAAGACAGAATTCATAAAGATATTTTCTGGAGGTATAATTCCAGAATTACATAAGATTGTGGATCTTATGAGACAACATGCCACAAACCCTGTCTTAGGTGAAATAACAGCAGATATGTCCACAATTAAGAGAACGCTGGTAGCCACTACAGGGAACAAATTGGGTAGCTGCTGATGGGAAGATGTCACAAAGCATGTCGTAGACATCCTTGGTTATGTAGCTGCACTGTGTAAATTACCTAATAGGGTATTAGAAATTACTAAAACCATCACATACACCCCAGGAATGTGTTTGTTAGATTTTATGAACGAGATAGAGATGAACTGTAGCAAAGCAGAGGTGAGTGAAATATCACACCCCAATACAAACAGAATGAGAATTACAGACAATGGCGCCATAAATACATCTAGCCCAAGCACAGAACAAAAACGAAAGTGCACATAGGAAGCATATTTGGAAACGAGTGTATCTTGGTGCCCGCTTCCTGTGAAGATCGAAACATTTCATTATTCTTAGATTCAGGCTCTCCACTGTATTTAATAACACAAGAGAAATTAGAAAGGATTTTTAGAAATAAGAAGAAAGTAACTTTCTTGGAGGAATTTGATTTACACTTATATGCTGTTGATGGCAAAAAGTAACCGTAAAGGGCATGATACAGTTAGACATCAGTTTTACAGAGACTACGAGACCAATCTCTGCTATTTTCTATATAGTTGAGAACTTAGCAATTAGAGCTAACATGTTAGTGGGTTTGAGAACTACGAAGAAAGAGAATATAGCTTTACTCCCACATATGAATGGGATTCAATACAATAATGGATTCATAGAGGAATTTTCACCAGAATTATCACCCAACAATGGTAGAAAATCGAAGGAAGGTGGAACTATCAAACAACTAAACAGAACTACTCAGTTGGACAAGGGTACACATGCCTCACGCCACCCCTCCCAGCCCTCCCATCCCCTTTGCCCAGGGACCAAGGTGACAGTAAAACCCCAACATCATTCCCCGCACATCTCACCAACGATGTAGTTATTCCGTCTAACTCATATATGGAAGTCACCATAAAGAGTAAATTGAAGAATGGTACTGCTCTTTTCTTAGAAGAATTATGTACAGTGAAAGGACTCTTAGTGGAACACGCCTTATTTCAGGTGAATAACGATTGGGAAACTCATGTGTTCCTAATCAGTCAGATGAATGGAGAAGTGAAGATAAAAAAGGGGACTTGTATATGCAACTTAGAGACATGTCCTGCTCCTATATGGGAAATAACTATAGCTGGAACTTCAAGTACCGGTAAGATAAAATCTACGGACAGAGAATGAACAAAGGAGAATCTGATTCACTCAGGAAACTTTGATGTGGAAAATGATCTACTAGATTAATTACAAAAACACCGACAAACTGGAGCATTACCTGGAGAACAGTTAGGGTGTACTATCCTGATTAAACACAAGATTAACGTACACCAGGACACACAACCAATATAGGTACCAGCCTCTAGAGTAGCACACTCACAACGTACCCTTGCAAATCATTATGTTGATGAAATGCTAAAACTAGGTATTATTGAGCCATCAGTCTCCCCGTGGAATGCCCTATTATTTTTCGCACCCAAACGAAAAGGAGAAATGCGTGCGGTAGTAGATTACCGTAAATTAAACCAACACACAATTCCAATGCCACTGTTAAGTGACGTCTTGCAAAACGTTGGACCAGAAAATACTGTATTTTCCACAATCGATTGGCTTAATGCTTGTTACCAAATAGCACTTGATCAAGAGTCACACAAATACGCTGCCTTCTCCACAAATACAGGGCATTACCAACATGAACGAATGCCGATGGGGTTAAGGACAGCGCTAGGCACATTCCAACAATTAATGAATTATGTACTGTCTGGAATGCTAGGAAACGGAATATTTGTCTACTTGGACATCATAATTGCAATACACACAATAAATGAACGTCTACAGAAATTACACCAGCTCCTACACAAGCTAGCCAATGCTAGTTTGAAAATTAAGCTGTCTAAATCCAAGTTTTGCTCTAAAGAAATAAAATTCTTAGGCCACAGACTAGATGCAAAGGGGATCCACACGTCTGAGGACAAAATACAAGCAGTAAGGGATTTCCCTGAACTCACAAATGTAGATAAGTAAGACAATTTTTAGGTCTGGCAGGCTATTACAGACCTTTCATTAAATTCTCTCATACAGCGCAACCATTATTCCATCAACTGAAGAAAGATGCTGTATTCCAGTGGGGAGAAGAACAAAAACTAGCATTTAATGAATTAAAAGATAAACTTACAGGTGCACCTTGCTTGGCCTATCCCAATTCACAAAATCATTTATAATTTGCACAGATGCATCTCTTAAAGGATTAGGGGCCATATTGATGCAAGCAGATAAACATGGGAAAAATCACCCAATTGCATTCACTAGCAGATAAATGAAAGGTGCAGAGAAAAATTATTACACTACAGACCTAGAAGCACTTGCAGTGGTCTTTGCATTATAAAAGTTTCAAGATTTGGTATATAGTTACGAAATTCACCTATTCACCAACCACAAACCACTAGTGGGCATGTTCCTCCTCTCTGGGAGGATAGCAAGATGGAAATGTACGGTTGAAAACTACAATATACATAGTCACTACATCCAAGGCATAATAAATTTAGTCGCTGATGTGCTATCTAGGAACCGATGACAATGCATGTCGCGACAGTAGGTGTCAAGGAAAACATCCCAAACCATGATGAAATCTCGAAAACACAGAGTACTGATTCAACATGGTTTAAAGTTATATACAAATTGGAAAGTGGCGAGGACATACAACTACCCAAGCTACATATACCACTTGAACAATTCACAATAGTCGATAATGCCTCATATAGGATCAACCCAGGACAACCACACCATAGAAAAAAAAAAATAAACAACCTAATGAAATGATACCTCAAGTATTAAGGATAATACACGATAGTCTACATGCAGGACATCATGGCAAGGATAGGACGGTTAGACAAGCCTGGATGTTATACTACTGGCCATCATTACGAAAAGATATGTACAATCATATAGACAGATATGAGTCATGTGTAAGACACAAAGGTTACACGTTAACACCTGCACCTATAGGGAAATATCCTGTACCTAACCAACAGTGGGATGTTGTCGCAGTTGACTTACTTAAGTTACCCTTATCTTACAATAATAATCAATATCTCTTCGTTGCTACAGATCATTTCTCAAGATATGTGATCTGAGTCCCTATTAAGGATAAGACAGAAGAAACAGTGGCAAGGGGAATCATAGATAACATGATATGTAGGTTCACTACCCCGAAGGTATTATTAAGTGATAATGGAGGTGAATTTAATTCTGAAATCTTGCAAGAACTACTAAATAATACAGTATAAAAAAGGTAAATAATACAGTATAAAAAAGGTAAATTTCTTAGCCTATCACCGAGCATCCAATGGGTTGGCAAAGAGCAAAACAAAAACGTGTTGGATGTATTATGACACATTCTCAATGAAAATTATGCAAGCTGGGATGATTGGATTCCCAGAGTGGAAACATCAATTTATGGAGCAATAAATAAGTCTATAGGAGACACACCACATTTCATTATCTACGGGACAGACAAAAAATTACCGTATGAAATTTTAGAAAGTGAGAATTTGCCTGTATACAATTATGACGATTACCTTGGATCATGATGAGCATGGTTGTTTTAGCTTGTTCTAGTTTCCATTTTGCTAACTTCATGATTTGAGTCACTTCCTTTGTGTTATGAGCTTCTGAAACAGAACTTCTTATCATAGCTTCCAGTGTCCTCAGTGGCTTGCAGTGTTCTCCAGCAATACCGGTAATTTGTATAAGATGTCCAAACTAATTTCAGTACTCACATCTTTCACGATTGCTGTCGAAGCCTGAGGCTTTTTTGCCTTACTATATATTGAGGGTCTGAGTGAGCTGATCCTCTTGCTATACAGTATAGATAAGAATCCATGGTATAAGTCTCCTCATCGTTACGTACCAAAAAAAACAAAATCTATTAATTAGCTAATCCAGTCATGCTGAGGTCGATCATAGGGATGATGCACATTACAACTGGCTCTTGAAGAACAATAACATTTCTCGTTGTTTCACTTGGAGAGGGAGTTTAAATCGATACCTACAGTAGCACATGTAAATGCCGTATTGTGGTATTTGTAGCAACAGTTACACCTATTTTTGTTTGTTATGTCATCTTAATTTATTTTTGTATGTATTGATTTGCTCTAGTTTATTATCATCGTTAGTATTCGGTTTTTCGGTGGTGTCCGGGGTTGCATAATTGCTGGCTAAGATCCTTGGGACCCTTTTTAAATGATCAACATGAATTTGTTTTTCTTCGCCACTCGACAGTGACCTGATTATTACCTTGTTAGCTGTCTTCGTAATTACTCTGTATGGGCCTTCAAATCTCGGTGATAGTTTATTGTCTCTAGTGTGAATGATGCCATAGACAGTGTCTCCTAAGCTGCCAGTTGATTCTTTTGCCATTTTATTGAATGACTCCGTCACTTCTTCCTTAGGCATCGATAACTGTTTCTTCACCCTTTTGTGTATATCCTGAAATTCACGCAAACGGAGCTGAGGATAATCGTCACAATGATATACAGGCAAATTTTCACATTCTAGAATTTCATACGGTAATTGTTTGTTGTCCCGTAGATAATAAAATGTGGTGTGTCTCCTAAAGACTTATTTATTGCCCCATTAATTGATGCTTCCACCCTGGGAGTCCAGTCATCCCAGCTTGCATAATTTTCATTGAGAATGTGTCGTAGCACATCCAACACTTTTTTGTTTTGTCTCCCAACCAATCCATTGGTTGCTGTACTTACACCGTACTTGTCCACCTTAGCTACAAACAATCACTATGCCGTCCTTAATCACACACACAAATACCTGAGATGCATTTAAAAATGAGCACAAGTATTAAGCTGACTTCACCTAAGTTTGAAACTATTCAATTAATCAACCAAACAAAGAAGCCCTGGGAAGAATTGAGTATAAGTATGATCGATCCATATTATGTGTATAGCCCAGCTCCAGTTGTCTTTATAATCTTCTCCATTGTATTTAGTAATTACTATTGGCGATGCACAGAATGCAAGCAGGGATTGCAAACTTGGAGACAGTATTTTCGGGAGGAAGAGTAAACATTGAAGTGAAATCCCGTGAGTGAAATGTGAATAATACGTAAATAGTGTAAATTATACAGGGTGTTTCAAAAATAGTGTTCATAAATTTCAGAATGAATAGAGTAGGAAAATTTATACATACTTTACTATGTGACATTTTTTCGGAATTTGTCATATTTACCGTGATATTATACGTTTTATGTTTAATAGGAAACTCTAGGGGATGAAAACGACCAGTAGCTTACCATCACCTCAATACCTTTATTTTCTTATAATCTTGTGTACACCGATGTAATGTACACTATTAACGAAACATACATAAATGTGAACCTGAAGCAGCAAATCATGTTTGCCTCATGGGTTTGAACGAAACTTCGTAATTTGAAGGTACTATGAGAAGGTAAGAGAAAGAAGAATGTACCGGCAGTCTTAAGTCAGCACAGGACATGGAGCCATACACGTCTGCAGAGTACACAGACATGTTATTTACGTTGGGTGCAGCTGGAGCAAATGCAGCTGAAGCAGTTAGGATGTATGATGAGTAATATCCTAAGCGGAGGCAACCATCTCGGCCTACTTTCCTCCGTGTAGAACGACGACGACGGAAATATGGCACACTGAATCCACGTGCGGTAAACAGAGGAAGGCCTCATGCTGAGCACCTGCTCGATGTAGAAGAGGATATTCTCAACGCCATCTACGAGTACACGTCGACTTGGTGCACAATTCGGTGTGGCTCATGCATCTGTATGGAGGATTGTAAACAGACAAGGCCTGTACCCGTATCATCACCAGCCCATCCATGCTCTGACTGAACATGATTATCTCCAGCGAGTGGGTTTCTGTAGGTGGCTTCTTACTCATGCGAGGGAGAACAATGGTTTTCTTGCACATGTTTTGTGGAGTGATAAGGCTGTGTTCACAAGAGGTGGCATGATAAACCAACATAATACACACACATGGGCCACAGAAAACCCACATGTACTAGCAACAAGTGGACATCAAGAACGCTTTGCGATCACTGTGCGAGCCGGTATTCTTGGTGATCGTTTAATCGGGCCATTTTTGCTACCACAACAACTTACAGGCAATGTGTACACCAGATTTCTTCAGGATGACCTCCCAGTACTACTTGAAGCTGTGCCCCTCAGAACACGTACGCGAACGTGGTGCCAGCATGATGAGGCTCCACCTCACTTTGTACGAGGTACGAGGGATTTCCTTAATGCTATGTACCCTGACAAGTGGATAGCCGCGGAGGTCCCATTGCCTGGCCACCTAGATCACCCTTCCTAACTCCACTTGACTTTTATCTTTGGGAACACCTGAAGAGCAGGGTATAGGCAACATCAATCAACACCCGTCAGGAACTGTGGCAAAGAGTTCAAGAGGCGTGCAAAGAAGCAAGGAGCATACCAGGGGTATTTGAACGTGTACGCCAGTCACTTATGCGCCAAGCCCAAGCCCGTATCAACGAGGGGGAGAGAAATTTCGAGCACCTATTGTAATTCTGTAGTGTACAATACATCGGTGTACATAAGTATATATAAAAAAAAAAAGGTACTCAGGTGATGGTAAGCTACTGATCGTTTTTATCCCCTAAAGCTTCCTGTTAAACATAAAATGTGTAATATCACGGTAAATATGACAAATTTCCAAAAATGTCACATAGTAAAGTATATTTATATTTTTCTACTCAGTTCATTCTGGAATTTACGAACACTATTTTTGAAACACCCTGAATATACAAAAAAAAAAAAAAAAAAAAAAACTGAAGGAAAATTATGGTTTATATCAAATTAATCTAATCATGCATAATCATAAATGATAAACTGATATACACGTATCCAATTCATATATATATATATATATATATATATATATATATATATATATATATATATATATATATATATATATATATTGTACAGTATATACATATATATATGCTGTACCAGTATATATATATATATATATATATATATATATATATATATATATATATATATATTGTTACGGAACAGAGAGAGATAATGAACACTTCAAGTGAGAATACTAAAATCACTACTGTCCCGCAAAGTTCCAGGTTCAAAACAAAAAGACTTAGGTAAAATTACAAGTTAAAGTTTAATGCTCAAACTAACAACTAAACATTCAGGACTCATAAGGATAATGTAATGGCAAAACAGGTTACATATATGGTTAACTGCAATAGCCTCTATTAACACGAATTTAGCAAGAGCAAATTTATCTAAGTCAGCCCTGATAAAATGAGAAAACCGGATAATGCTCAGTTAAAGCAAGATATAATATTATTACAGATACAAAATATTCCTAATATTGGCTGACAGTAAAAACTTTACCAGGCTTACGAATTAACGCCTTATGCAATACAGTACAAGAAAAATGGTAATAACACTTATACTCAAATTATACAGCAGCTAGATAGTTCGAGACTTCCTGAGCACTCACAAAAATAATAATATGCCGTACAGGGGAGGGCAGAGATGTGAACAGAATGAGGAGTAGATCTAAGTGGCAACTAATACAGAAGCTGAGCTCATTATATAGGGGACTGGCAGAGCTTGATTCAACTTGTAAGAAGGACGCGCAAATGAAGGCATAGAGGACGAAGAGTTGACACTTCTGCTCTGAACAACAGAAAGAAAGACTTACTCTACTATAAGGGGGAGAAGGGGGGACTGAGGTAGAACATGCAAGCCTGGTCACTATGGAAGCCACGTGGCGAATCGTGATCAAACATGCAGCATACTGTACATTAGAATTATACAAAGGATGATGAAATCATAGGCTATGTAACACCTCCCCACAAAGAAAAAAAAATTTACAAAGGAAATTTCTTATTACTCTAAAACAATCTGTCTAAAGTCTAGATAAGCAATCTGCAATAACATTTTCTTTCCCCTTGACATGTTGTATGTCTAATGAATACTCCTGAAGAAGTAGACTCCATCTTGTCAATCTCTGATTTTTATCTTTAAACTTACTAAGGAATTTCAGTGGGTTATGATCGGTATAAATGTCTATGGGGTCAAAACCAGAACACAAATAAAATGAAAAATGCTGTTAACCCAAAATCAAGGCCTAAAGCTCTTTCTCAATAGTTGAGTAGTTCTTTTGAGGTGGAGTGAACTTCTTACTGTAATAAGATACAGGGTGTTCAATACCCTAATCATCCTCTTGCAGCAAAAGAGCCCCAGCTCCTGTATCACTTGCGTCAACAGCCATTTTAAAAGGCTCAGCATAATTTGGAGTAGTGAGCACTGGCTGACTTAATAGGATAGCTTTAAGTTTGCTAAAAGGGGATTCACAGTTATCAGTCCAGACAAATTTAACTCCCTTTTTCAGTAGGTCTGTAAGTGGTGATACAAGAATTGAAAAGTTAAGAACATATCTCCTGTAATAACCTACCATTCCCAAAAATCTTTGTAGCTCTTTCCTACTTTTAGGTCTGGGAAGATCACTTTTAACCTGAACCTTAGCTGCTGCTGGTGCAACGTGTCCATCACCAATTACGTACCCAAGGTACTGAACTTTAGCTTGACCAAACTCACACTTTGATAAATTAGCTACAAGATTAGCCTGAACCAAACGCTCAAGAAATTTAATGACATGGCATAGGTGATCTTTCCAGTTGTCACTGAAGATTAATACATCATCAGTATAAACAACACACCCTGCCAAACCCTCTGTTACAACATTCATGAGCTTCTGAAAAGTGGCTGGTGCATTCTTCATACCATATGGCATTACAGAACATGCAAAAGTCTTTCCTAGTGTTACAAAACATGAGATTTCCCTAACACGTTCAGTCACAGGTACTTCCCAGTATCCCTTTAACAAATCAAACTTACTTATGTACCTAGCCTTTCCAATCTTGTCTGTGCAATCTTCCATGCGAGGGAGAGGGTAAGTGTCTGTTTTGGTTGTCTGATTAACACGTCTGTAGTCAATGCAAAGCCGCTGTGACCCACCTGGCTTAGGGACTAGAGTGACAGGAGAACTCCACTCACTCTGACAGGGCTCAATCATCTTGTGGTCTAACAGATAGCCAAGCTCCTTCTGGATGAGAGGAACTTTCACTGGGTTCACACGGTAAGGAGGCAGTTTAATTGGCTTTGCGTCTCCAACATCGACATCATGCATCAACACAGTGGTTGTTCATGGAGTGGCACGGAACACTTGCGGGTACTCCTGCAGTAATGCCGAAAACTCCTGCCTTTCCTCGGGAGCTAGATGAGAAAGCTTAGTCTGGAGATCATTCATGATATCAGAATTCTTCCCCAAACTATCACTCAGGCTCATACTGCATGGGAGAACTTCACTTGCAGACTCGGGTGGAACAGCTACAGTGCAGACTGGGTTATTTTCGTCCCGCCTGTGATATAACTTTAGCATGTTGATGTGACAAAGTTGCTTGTTCTTTCTAAGATCTGGTGTAGCGATGACATAGTTGACATCACTGAGTTTCTTCTCCACGAAATAAGGACCACTAAACTTGGCTTGAAGAGGTTGCCCATGCACTGGTAGCAGAATCAAAACCTGATCTCCTGGCTGAAAGTGGCGTAACCTGGACTTCTTATCATACCAAGTCTTCATCTTCTCCTGAGCAGCAACTAAATTCTCTTTCGCCAGCTGTAAAACAGTGGACAGCCGTTCTTTGAACTTCATCACATACTCCAGCAGGTTGGCGTCATCTTCCTCCGACAGCCAGCATTCCTTGAGTAGCTTAAGGGGTCCTCTTACTTCATGGCCAAACATTAGTTCAAAGGGTGAGAAGCTCAGTGATTCATTTGGAGATTCTCTTGTGGCAAATACAACGAATGAAAGACCTTTATCCCAATCTTTCTGATGTTCCAAACAGTATTTCCTGAGCATCGATTTGAGTGTTTGATGATATCTTTCCTACGCTCCTTTGGTCTGGGGATGATAAGCTGAAGACGTGATCTGGGTGATGCCCAACTCTTTCAGAGACTGCTAGAAAACATTTGACATGAAATTACTTCCCCAGTCTGACTGTACCTCCTTGGGCAGACCAAACTTGGTGAAGAACCCTAGCATTTCCTTAACCACGTTCTTTGCTGGGATATTTCTAAGTGGAATGGCTTCAGGATAACGAGTAGCCATATCAATCAGGGTCAACACATAAGAAAATCCTGAAGAAGTCTTAGGAAGAGGGCCCACAATATCCACCAACACACGGGTGAATGGCTCCTCAAAAGGAGGAATGAAATCTAGAGGTGCAACCTTTTCGGTCTGATTACACTTCCCCACAACTTGACAGGTGTGACAAGACTTGCAATACCAGAACACATCTCTAAAGATACCTGGCCAGTAGAAGTGTTTCAAAATGCGTGCCACATTCTTCCTCACTCCAAGGTGTCCTGCCAAACTGGAATCATGAGCCACTCTAATGATATCCTGCCTACAAACACGAGGGATGACAACTTGATGTACAACCTCCCATTCACTGTCGGCTGATGCTGTTGGGGGTCTCCACTTTCTCAAAAGTACTCCTGACTTTATATAATAGCATGTAGACGCACCAGCTGACTCTTCCTCACTGCAAGCAGAGTTAGCTAGACCTTTCAACTCAGGGTCAGCAACCTGCAACTCAACCATCTCTTGACGAGACAAATTATCACCACTACGGGGTACTGCCTCATCTGGTGAGTGGTCCAAATTAGCAAGAAAAGTGTCAGCTAGGATAACATCATCATCATCATTAACCTCTAAGTCACCAGTAACCTTTGACTTAGCCCTAGTGACAGCACATGCAGAGAACACATCAGGGACATCACAATCCTGGGTCGCAGTCACTGGTTCACTAGACAACTGAGGAGCTGGACACACTTGACTTCCACCAATATCATTTCCAAGTAAGAAACTTACACCTGACATTGGGAGTGTCTCAACCAACCCAACCATAACGGAACCATTAACAAAACCAGACTCTAAATTCACTCTGCACAGAGGGACAGAGAAGTAATTATTTCCTACACCTTGTAAGATTACAGTTTCATCAGAGGAATTAACATTAGAGCTTAGAACACTGGTCAGCATAAGGGATTGGCAGGCACCAGTATCACGATATATTTTAACTGATTTCCTGTCATTACTGTCCAGAGGACTGACAAAACAATCAGACAGGAAATTAGCACATGAACTCTTGAGAGTGTCACCCACGTTACTGCTCAAAAGAGGAGCTCCATCATGAGAATTTAATTTACCCCTCAAAGCAGGTTCAATTAACTCGGTTAAAGAATTCTGGGAACTCTCAAAGGTGGACACTAGACCAGTTGACTGAATATTTAAAGACTCCTTTTTGTTCACATCACGCTGTCTCCTGAAACATTTCTTCGTAGTATGACCAAGCTTACTACAATAAGTACATTTACTTTTCTGAAATCTAGAGGTGGAGCTGGTATTTATTTCCTGAGAAACATCATCTTTATTCTCTTTCCTGTTACCTGTACTCTGAGTAGAGGCAACGTACTTACTCTCAGCTTTCCTTTTTTCTTTAGAATATCTCTTGTGAGTGAGAACATATTCATCAGCTAAAACTGCAGCATCAGACAAATTATCTATTCTTTTCTCATCAAGATATAGGCTTACATCTTTATTAATACACCTTTTGAAGTCCTCCAGCAAAATCATCTGCTTAAATTTATCAAAATCAGAATTTACATTCTTAGAATTTAACCACTGCTCTAACAGATCTTCTTTGATTTTTGCGTACTCAACATGGGATTGCTTATCTTGCTTATAAGTTGTCCTAAATTTTACTCCATAGGCTTCAGGAACAAGCTCATAGGCCTTAAGAATCAAGCTCTTAACTACATCATAATTATCAGATTGATCCTGAGGCAAAGATGCATAAGTTACTTGAGGTTTACTGGTGTGAACAGTTTGAAGGAGTACTGGCCAATACTTTTTGGGCCAATTAAAACCTGTAGCTACCCTCTCAAACAACTGAAAATACTTTGTTAAATCTAATTCATTAAAAGGAGGGACAAATTTAACATTTTTAGCCACATCAAAATCATCAAAGCTAGATGATCCAGTTCCACCTTGTTTCATGCGATACTCATGGTCTGCCTGAATCCTAGCAAGTTCAATTTGTGCCTGAGCCTGTGCCTGTGCCTGTGCCTCCTGAATACGAGCCTCAGACCCAGCCTCCTTAGCACGTGCCTGAAACTCAGTCTCCCTGGCACGAGCCTGAAACTCAGCCTCCTTAGCACGAGCCTCCTGCAGGGCTAGCTGTAACTTAGCTATTTGAATCTGCGTTTGCTCATCTGGAGGAGTTACATTAAACAAGCTTTTATTAATCATGCCAACAATTTGATCTTTAGAATGAAGAGAGCGAACAGCAATTCCCAATTGTTGAGCAACAAGCTTAAGTTCATTCTTTGTTCTGTTTTCTACGTCACACACTGTTTGCACATTTGACAAAAAATCTTTGGCTTCATCAAGAGTAGTAATAGTAGACATCATGAATAAATCACAGTCACAAAATATCAAGAAATATCCTTATGATAATATCCTGAATATCCTGATAAGAGGTCGCCAAATTTATGTTACGGAACAGAGAGAGATAATGAACACTTCAAGTGAGAATACTAAAATCACTACTGTCCCGCAAAGTTCCAGGTTCAAAACAAAAAGACTTAGGTAAAATTACAAGTTTAATGCTCAAACTAACAAGTAAACATTCAGGACTCATAAGGATAATGTAATGGCAAAACAGGTTACATGTATGGTTAACTGGAATAGCCTCTATTAACACGAATTTAGGAAGAGCAAATTTATCTAAGTCAGCCCTGATAAAATGAGAAAACCGGATAATGCTCAGTTAAAGCAAGATATAATATTATTACAGATACAAAATATTACTAATATTGGCTGACAGTAAAAACTTTACCAGCCTTATGCTATACAGTACAAGAAAAATGGTAATAACACTTATACTCAAATTATACAGCAGCTAGATGGTTGGAGACTTCCTGAGCACTCACAAAAATAATAATATGCCGTACAGGGGAGGGCAGAGATGTGAACAGAATGAGGAGTAGATCTAAGTGGTAACTAATGCAGAGACTGAGCTCATTATATAGGGGGCCGGAAGAGCTTGATTCAACTTGTAAGAAGGACGCGCAAATCAAGGCATAAAGGACGAAGAGTTGACACTCCTGCTCTGAACAACAGAAAGAACAACTTACTCTACTATAAGGGGGAGAAGGGGGGAGTGAAGTAGAACACACAAGCCTGGTCACTATGGAAGCCACGTGGCGAATCGTGATCAAACATGCAGCATACTGTACATTAGAATTATACAAAGGATGATGAAATCATAAGCTATGTAACAATATATATATATATATATATATATATATATATATATATATATATATATATATCTCTATATATATATATATATATATATATATATATATATATATATCATCATCATCCTGACCTCCTTTCCCACCCTAGGGGAGGGTGAGGAGTAGCAATGTCCAGACAGCCCAAATTTGCCCAATCCAATGGGCCACGCTTCCATTTGCTCATCATTCAAGCCCCCGGAATCCTGACTCTATTATATACGCCAAAACCATTGATCACATTCTGTAGCTTCACATAAACATATCCAATTCAGTTAATCCGGATGCTGCCACGTTAAAAAGGGGTGCCAAAATCCCTTATCATGCACTTCTCCTCACAACATTCACCCAGCCAGCTCGATCTCTTGTCAGTTCCCTAGCCTCACCGACTTCTAAGCATCTCTTTGTCACACACTCATGCACCATATCTCTTCACCTTCTCCTTAGCCTACCTTGCCTCCTCCCTCCTTCTAATTCGCTCAGATATACCTTCTTCACCATTCTATTGTTATCCATTCTCTTCACATGACCATACCATCTCAGTACACTTTCTTCGATTCAAGTGTCCACCGACTTCCTCATTCCACATTTTTCATGAATCACATTATTTCGTATCCTATCCACCCTCTGTACTCCACATACATTCCTCAGCAGTCCCATCTCCACTGCTCATACTCTTGACTTTTCATTTTCACACCACACCATAGTCTCACATCCATATGTTAAAGTTGGCACTTGTAGCCACCTGCACTCTTGAAGGGGGAAACGGGGTAATGAAACCTGCCTAGCTCGACTCGACCATTTATATCGGTCATACCTGGAATTGCAGTTTTACTCAATATGCTATAATGGTGTCACTCATCATTGTTATAACACTTGGTCATACATAGGATTACTGTTTATCCTCAATATGCTATGTTATACCACAGTTTACTTCATATATATATATATATTTTTTTACGTGTCTGACTCTGGGCAAAGGCTTCAGGGCCTATTTCTCGGGGGCGGTGACCTCTCCCAAGGCCCAGTAGTCCTCCTACACCTCCACATGTCACCACTTCGGCGCCAACACCCACCGTCCATACTGAATACATGCTAGGGCTGTCTCATATAGGACTGGTGTATTGGTATTAGCGGGGGTATTTTTACGACATGTCGGTGGGTCATCTGGTAGATCAGGAAAGTCTGCTTTTTTTTAGGAAATTGAAATCTTTAAACTGTTCCCTGCCTCAGCCGAGATTCGATCCTGGGTCCATTAGAACTGCAGGCCGCCTCTCTACCAATTCAGCCTCCACCTCTACATATATCACTTTAAATTCTCATCCTCATTTTTCTATGTTTATAATCAGGTTATGTCGTGACATCATCCACGTGCAGATTAATAAGTATTCTAAAGGTAAGCAAGGGCAACTTACTTGTAGCGGGTCCATTTTTTGTCGTACAGTATCAGTGTGTGGATAGGGGGTGCGAGGTTGTAACACTAGTCCCTCACAGGCGTAATATCCTCACAGGAATAACACCTTCACAGGATGGTGGTGGAGTCGCACATCGCACGTGAACTCCACCCTTCGGAGTCTCTGTCTAGTAATCCACAGGATCACTGCTACCTTGTCCTTCACTCATCTTGGCTATTCACACACTGACCCACACTCGCCCATAGCGTCTATTTCAGGGCGTGGTGTTCACTCTTACCTTCACGCTAATGGATGTTGTGCTTATGTGGCTGTATCATATACATAAACACTGTGTAAGCAACCTTCTGCCCTTCTCTCTCCTACACTCTCCCCTAAGCTCTTCCTCTCTCTCCCTTTCCCTCCCTCTCTCTCTCTCTTTACTGTGTCAGATGCGGTAAGACTCCTCTCATTGGCTCCCTTCCAGCAGACACAGCTCGTTTGGAGGGCGAATTAGGGTTTTGCGTGCAGATGTCCTTACCTTCACGTGTCTCACCACACCATCATCACCGGGATTTGCCTCTACCAGTTTTCCCAGAACCCAGTGATTACAGGGTACATTCCAATCTGTCACCAATTCCAGGTCCCCCACTTGAAAATTACACAACCGCTTGAACTGCTTCTGGTGTTGTCCTGCCGATGGCAGGTACACCTTCAATCATCGCTTCCAGAACTGGTCCACTAGAAGAGTTGGAAACACTGTGCGTGCTTCCAACTCCTCTGGTAGATATCCCCTACAGGCTCTTCGGCATTACCTCCTAACGAGCAGTGGGGTACCGTCTTAGGGTGCAGAGTATGCAATGGGGTAAGTGCTTCAAGGTCGCTGATGTCGTTGAAGATTGGGGTGATGGGCCTCCCATTGACTATCTCCTCCACTTCACAGAAGAGCATATGGAGTTGCTCATCGTCCACGACTTGCGCACCTATTATCGCTTGCAAGACCTTCCTGACTGTCCGGATCTGTTGCTCCCAGACACCGCCCATGTGTGATGCATGTGCAGGGTTGAACTCCCACCCAATTCCTTTCCTTAACAACACATTGTGGACCTTGTCATATTTTTCCCAACTGAGGGCTGCAGCCCGGAGTTCCTTAACTGCTCTAATCATGTTTGTTCCATTGTCAGAATGAATGCACTCTGGTACACCCTTCCTTGCCGAGAAGCACGTTATTCCATTGAGGAAAGAATCAGCATCTAGTCCGTCAAGAATCTTCAAGTGTATGGCTCTTGAGTTCAGACAAATGAACAGAAAACCCCACCACTTCACCCTTTTCCTACCCCGCTTTGTGGTGAATGGTCCAAAGCAGTCCACTCCAGTATGCATGAACGGTGCCTTCACCACGCATACCCTGTCGGCAGGTAGGTCAGCTTGTCTTTGCATGACTGGTTTATGCCTCTCTGATTCGGGAATGGATTCCAGTACTTCCTTACTGTTGCTTGCCCGCATGGTGAGTCTGAAGCCACCCAGTGAGGTGACGTGCTGCAGTTGTTCTGCCATTCTTATTCTTTCGTTAACGGACTGCATTGAAATAAGCAGTCGTCCACAAAAAAATTCTGCTGACCATCAAACCACGTCACCAGGACATACATCTCTGTGATCTAGGAAGGTTCGTTTTAAGGCAAACGAGGGCCACTGAAAAGGTGTACCGTCACCCAGTATGCCTGGGGAGTCCATTGTACATCTCCTTCCGGCCACCAAAGGAATTGTAGGGCATCCCTGTGTTCCGGAGCTACCTTGACCTTGTGAAACATAGCCTCTATGTCCACCATGAGGGCCACTGATCCTCAGCGAAACTGGAGGAGTATCTCCATCAGTTTATTTAGGTTGGGCCCTTGTAGTAGCTGGCTGTTTAAAGACACCGACCCACATTCTGCTGCACAGTCGAATATGATGCGCACCTTTCCGGGCTTGTTCGGGTTTAACACTAGATGGTGTGGCAGATACCAGATCACATGAGGCCTTGTGTGAAGTTCATTATTGGGGAACCGATTCGGCTTAACCTTCATGTAGCAGCAGCTGCATCTCTTCTGCATAGCGCCGGCATTAGGGTGGGTCTCTGAGCAGCCTCTTCTTCAGGCCCTCTAACCATTCAGTGCCATTAACTTGTGGTCTGGGAGCTTGGGTGGATTTTGTTTGAATGGTATAGGGAGTTGGTAGTGTCCCATCACCTTTGTTGCTGTGCCCGACCACAATTTCATCACCCTATTGTCTTCAATGGATAGGCCATCTCCCTTCTTCAGGTAACTTGAGTCCAGTTCCCAAAACTGTTGCATTTACTCCTCCAGTCGTGTTTCCTGAGAGTTGCAGTCAACTACGGCCACACATCCTACCTCATCTGGTCTGTCTTCCACCTCAGCACGAGGTTATATAGGTCTGCCAACAGTCCATCCCAGCAGTGTCCTTATTGTAAAATGTTCTCCACTGTTCTCGGCCATGACCTCCAAGGGCGTCAGTGCTTGTGGTGCATCAAGACCAATCAGTAGTTGCTCCTTACCTTCGTACGTGTTCAGTGGCTCTATTCCCACCAAATGACTCCATCGTGCCGTGTCCTGTACAGAGGCTACTGAGTCCTTCAGCGCTGCAGGGAGTCACTGAGTGACATTCACCCCAGGCAGCGATATCTTCTGGTTTGGTTTACGGGAATGCCTTTTGCTAACTACTAAGTCTATCTCCTCAGTTTCCTGCACCGTCACCTGAGTTATAGTGTCTAGTGTTACCCACGTGGTTCTCCGTGGTGCCCTTAGCCTGCTTGCCAACTGGGTCATATAGAAGGTTCAGTTGCTGCCAGAATCCAAAAGTGCTCTCTCGTCTGGACCACGGCATCCGATCCTTCACTAGCCAACTTTACCTCAGCAATGGGCAATGCCACATTACGAAGCCGCCCATGCATCAACGTAGTTCCTGTCGTCGCTTGAGTCATTCGTTCCTGCCTTTGCCCTTATCGAGCTTGGGCCTCTTAAGTGTCCCCTCCATGCCTGCATCATCCCGTTTGTCGGACTGTCCACAGGAAGCACTTCTCCTCTCCATCTGTGCTTGGTGTACTCCGTGCTTGCTTCAATGCGTCTGTTTCCACTGCGTGTATCAATGATGATCATCTCTCAGCTTCCTCTCATCCTCCATCTGTGTTTTTGCTCCGTCTCCCTTCCTGGGTTCCCCATGGTATTGGGACTCCTGCCTTTGCCTTACTGGGCCAGTTGGGTGTATTCATCGCAAATGCTTCCCAGTACAACCCCCTATGTCACACCATACTGAGGCCTGGCACTTAGGTGCCAAGTGGGTATCATTCAAGCAAACATAACAGTATTTGAGCCATCTGACCGTGGCCCTCCTTTCTTCCACTCTCATGGCATGATATTTCTTGTATCCCAGCAGTGTGTGCAGCCCCCCACACAGCCGACACATGTCTCTCTCACTTGCAGGTTCGTCATCACAAATGGTGGCCAAGCCAATCACACACCTGTCTGGATTCCTTCTAGCACCAACCTCAATGGCTCGCTTGGTGGGTGCTCCCCTTTCCTTGGTTCTCCTCCTCACACACACTCTGTCCATCTCCTCCAGAATAAAGGTTTTCAACCATTTAACGTCAAGATAATACCCGTATCATTTGTTGTGGGCGAAGGTTTTGTCCATATACTGCATAACTGCCCTCTCAAGTAACTGATGCAAGAGTGTGTCCATTGGGTGAACGGTGTCCAACTCCTGTAATCTCCCGATGGTCTCCAGACTCAAAATACATGACCCTAACTCATCAGCAAACTTTCTAAGGCCACCCTCATCTTCATTTTTGATCATGGGCCCTTCAAGTATTCCTTCTACAATCTCTCGGACGTACTGATGTCTGTCTCCATATCTGTCCTTCAATATGGCCATCGCCTTCTTGTAACCCTCTCATGGGTCCAAATAGTTGCACATTTGTAGTGTACTCCTGACAGCCCTGCACATGCTCACATGAGTGTCTGCAGCTTATATTCCTCTGGGACTGCAGCCCTTCCAATGCACCATTCGAATGCACGTATGAACTCCCAGTACTCCCTCCGGCTATTTCCTTCGAAGGTTGGTAGTTGGGTCTGTTGCAACATCATGGTGGCAATCAATTCCTTCAAGCTGGAGGCTATCACCTCAATGCCCATAGGGGTAGCGCGTGTTGGCTCTTCCGTTCTCGATCTAGTCGATTTCGGATTTTTTGACCTCTGCCACTCTGGCCTTTGTTCGCTAACTGTCGACTCTTCTGGATGTAAAGTTGTGGCCTCTTGTGTCTGTTCTTGCTCCCCTCACTGGGGTTCCCTAGTCTCCCACATTTCTTTGTCTCCTGTACCATCACTGTATCTTGTCCTCTTTGCCAGTCCTTCATGTACCACTATTGTCTGTGGCTGTACCTGTGACCTCAAGCTCATTTTGTTCCTCCCTTCCATACCCATCATGCATTCCACCTGTGTCAGGCAATGATGGACTGCCTTGTTCTGTTCTTGAAGGATTTGCAAAGCTGGTATGAGGAATCTCATGTATATGTTCTTGCGTGCCTCATCCTGTCTGCCTTCAACTGCTGGCCACTTCTCTAAGCATTCTTGCAACCCAGATTCGACCCTCTCCTCCTCCCTTTGTTCCATCATCGCCCCCACAGCATCCGTCTTGTGCTCCTCGACTATCCTTTGGGCTGTTCCATGGGTTACATTCTGCCTGTCATGTTCCGCCAGTTCCTTTCCCTCTGGGTTGTCCATGCTGGTATGTTCTGCCTGGTATGTTATAGGTTAGGTTCTGCCTGGTATGTTAGGTTGGGTTCCTCCTGGTATGTTCAGGTTAGGTTCTGCCTGGTATGTTATAGGGTAGGTTCCACCTGGTATGTTAGGTTGGGTTCCGCCTGGTATGTTCAGGTTAGGTTCCGCCTGGTATGTTAGGTTGGGTTCCGCCTGGTATGTTCAGGTTAGGTTTCACCTGGTATGTTACAGGTCAGGTTCAGCCTGGTATATTTGGTTGGGTTTTGCCTGGTATGTTCAGGTTAGGTTCTGCTTGGTATGTCATAGGTTAAGTTCTGCCTGGTGTGTTAGGTTGGATTCTGCTCAGTATGTTCAGGTTAGGTTCTGCCTTGTATGTTAGGTTGGGTTCCGCCCAGTATGTTTAGATTAGGTTCCACCTGGTGTATTTAGGTTAGGTTCCACCTGGTAAGTTTAGGTTCCGCTTTTTTTTTTATATTTATTAAACTGTCTTAGTGGCTCAATTGGTAGAGAGGTGGCCTGCCGTTCTAACGGCCCCAGGTTCAAATCCCCGCTGGAGCAGGGAACAGTTTAAGGATTTGAATTTCATTAAATCAGGCTTTACTGATCTACCAGAAGACCCGCCGACATGTCGTAAAAATACCCCCGCTAATACCAGTACACCAGTCCTGTATGAGACAGCCCTAGCATGTATTCAATATAGACGGTGGGTGTTAACGCCGAAGTGGTGACATGTAGAGGTGTATGGTATGTAGGAGGACTGCTGGGCCTTGATAGCAGGCTGTGAAGCCTATGCCCAGAGTCGGACACATAAAAAAAAAAAAAAACACTCATTCAAGCAGTGTTTATCCCATCATACACACAAACAGCCAGACAGCAAGCACTAAGCTTAGCCTTTAAAAAGTACAGTGGCACACCAGGACCTTCTCTGTGACAGCCCAGTATCAATCACAACTCTTAATATCGAAGGTACACTAGTTAGTTTTAATTCACTACTTTATAGCATAAAAACGATGTCACGATATAAATACCAACTTCCTGAATATTACACTCACATTTCTCACATTTAATGTGTCACAAATATTTAACATTGTCTGGCACAGGCAATGAACTCCTACCCCAGTACCTAAACTAGCATTGTATTTTCTTCACAATGAACCAGATTTAGCATACTAACTCCTGGCTTTCAGTCGCCTGAGTAAAGCTGTTTATCAATACTCACAGTCCTGCGGAGTCTACCCATTCACAACCCAAGATGTCCTGAGCGGCGGTGTTGCCAGTCGTAGGTAGGCCGCTTCTGTAGACTTTAGCACCACCCAGCGTTGTTGTCGGGTTGTGGTCGGCCCGCTCCCCCCATCAGTGGACCCCAAGTATGACTGAAGCTGCCTGCACTCTTGGAGGGGGAAATGGGGTAATGAAACCCACCTAGCTGGACTCGACTATTTATTCGGTCATACCTGGAATTGTAATTTTACTCTCTCAATATGCTATAATGGCGTCACTCATCATTGTTATAAAACTTGGTCATACATAGAATTACAATTTACCCTCAGTATGCTTTGTTATACCGCAGTTTACTTTAAATTCTCATCCTCATTTTCCTGCATTTATAGTCGGGTTATGTCGTGACATCAACCACATGATGATTAATACGTATTCTAAAGGTAAGCAAGGGCAACTTAATTGTGCAGGGTCCATTTTTTGTCGTACAGTATCAGTGTGTGGATAGGGGGTGCGAGGTAGTAACACTAGTCCCTCACGCGCGTAATATCCTTACAGGAATAGCACCTTCACAGGATGGTTGTGG
This sequence comes from Coenobita brevimanus, assembly GCF_032717465.1. Classification (NCBI taxonomy): domain Eukaryota; kingdom Metazoa; phylum Arthropoda; class Malacostraca; order Decapoda; family Coenobitidae; genus Coenobita; species Coenobita brevimanus. The sequence goes on from NC_137041.1 coordinate 10,984,889, forward strand.
AGTCGCACATTGTGCGTGAACTCCACCCTTCGGAGTCTCTGTCTAATAATCCACAGGATCACTGCTTCCTTGTCCTTCACTTATCCTGGCCACCCACACACTGACCCACACTCGCCCATAGCGTCTATTTCAGGGCGTGGTGTTCGCTCTTATCTTCACGCTAATGGATGTTACACTTACGCGGCCGTATACATAAACACTGTGTAAGCATCCTTCTGCCTATCTCTCCTTCACTCTCTCTCTCTCTCTCTCTCTCTCTCTCTCTCTCTTTACCGCGTCAGACGCGGTAAGAGCACTAACACTCCCTCATGTAAGCCTCATGCAGCTGCAACACTCAAGCTTCTGTTTCTTATCAAGGCCTTCATTGCACCAGTTACTTTTTTTTCCGTGTGTCACTCTACTTTCAGCTTCTTTTGCACATTTTCCTCTCTTTTCCATCACTGTACCAATGTATTTGAGCTCTCTCACCAATTCCTGTCTCTCTCCATTCACTGTAACATCACACTTGGAATCACCTTCTCTCTCAGTAACCATCACTTTATTCTTTTCTACATTTACTGTCAAGGCGCGACGCTTACAGACATCAGCAAAACTCTGCACTAGCCTACCAAGTTCTTGTCCGGTACTTGCAAGCAGTACTGTATCATCAGCATACAACAAATTTGAGATATTCCTTCCATCACCATTCATTACGAACGCCGTCCCTCCCTCCATTACTCGTGTTTTTACATCTCTCATCACCTCATCCATATATATATTGAACAACCATGGGGACAACACACAACCTTGTCGCACGCCCACACCGCTTGTGAACCATTCACTTAGATGTCCATTAACCCTTACACATGCTTCACTACCATCATAAAAACTTTTGACAGCACCTAGCAGCTTACCATCTACACCGTACATGCGCAAAACTTTCCACGATGACTCCCATAAACACCTTATGGTCCTTCTCACAAGCCTTCTCTGCTATATGTCTCATTGCAAATATTTGATCCACACATCGTCTCCCACTTCTAAAGCCACCCTGTTCATCACTCACTAGGACTTCTGATATCTCTCCTACTTTCTCTATAACAATTCTTCCATATACCTTCCCTACCACGATAATTCTTGCACTCACTTCGCTGTCCTTTATTTTTGTACAGGGGTACAATCACAGCCTTTTTCCACTCTGCTGGCACAGTTTCACTCATCCATGCATTCTTACATATCTCCACCAAGCACTTCATTCCACTCTCTCCACTACATTTAAGCATCTCTGCATACACCTCATCAGCCCCAGCTGCTTTCCCATTTTTCAGCTGCTTCACAGCACTCTTCACCTGTGCGAGTGTCACGTCTCCTGGCACTGCATTCCTTCTCTGCACACCCCCAAAACCAATCATGTTTACAGCCGCTCTGCTCTCTCTATTCCCATTCGTCAGGCTTTCAAAATATTCTTTCCATCTGGTCCTTACTTCATCTCCATGGGTTAATAATCTGCCACCTACATCCTTCACACCATTTAATAATCTACCACCTACATCCTTCACACCATCACATTTCTTTCTGCTTTCACTTCTTCATTTCCACACCTCTTTCCAGAATAACTTTATATTTTCAGAGTAGTTCGCATTCATTTCTCTTCTTAGATCATCATTTACCTCCTCCTTTTTCCTCTTCAATAGTCTCTTTACGTGCTTCTTGCTCTCAATATATTCACTTCTTATTTCAACTGAACCACCGATCCTGTAACCACTTTAGCCACTTCTTCCTCTTTTCCTCCACTGCTCTCTTAACCTCTTCATCCCACCATGCCGTACCAGGCCCATTTCATTCCAGTTCACTGATTCTAACTCCTCCTCTACTTTGGTCCTGTAATGATCTGCCATTTCTTTGACCCACAGTTTCTCAACTTTCAGTCTTTCTCATTGACTACTCCTCTCTCTCCTGATGCATCTCACTCCTTTCAGCTTGATCTTGCATACCACAATCATATGATCTGTCGGACCTCCACATCGTCCTCTCACGGCCCTCGTATAAGCAACCATTCCTATCATCGACCTCTCTACGAGCACGTAATCAATCAGGCTTCTTTCAACACGATCCCCGTTCCCTCTATACCATATATAATAATGTGCATCTTTGTGTTTGAAATACGAGTTACACACACACACACACACACACACACACACACACACACATATATATATATATATATATATATATATATATATATATATATATATATATATATATATATATATATATATATATGTAGAATATAATTACATATAAAGTACATGAGATATTATATAACTCTTGCTATAGTCTTGGCCTGGTACTACCATTATATTACCATTACATAAATATGTGGGTATGTCTGTTGTGTGTATATACACATTTGTGTCAGTATGTTACTACAATATGTTATACAATATTCTATATTCATTATTTTACTACCATGTATGTACTCCATTATACATACAATATATTACTACAATGTATAATATTTCTACAGTATTATTGTATGTCTACAGTATTGTTATGAATGTCATGCATTAATAGGTTATAATGTAATTACCTACTACAGGCTGACGTAGGTACGCCAGCTGGGACGTGACCGAGCAATGTCAGGACTCTATATCATAACACACTACATAATAGCTAGTAAAGTATTCATGTAATATAGAGGTTAGATGAAAATCATGCCTGGGAGAGAGGGCTAAAGGAAGTTACGTTCGCACATTCTCAGTTAGGAATTCCACACACAGCAAGGTGCGAATCCTGATCGGAAAGTCCCCAGGCTCGGGAAGGTTCCACAAGCCCGTGCCCTTACACATGACACACCATTCATATACAGGAGAAATGGGAGAGACAGAGCAGAAAGAGGTTAAGAGAGAATAGAGACGGCGAGGGAAGGATCATGTGGGTTAGCCAGTAGCTCTCACCTCATTACGCTCTTGTGAGACTCACTCACCTTTACTCAGTATTAATCTTGAGATATTCCCTTTGAAGAAAATAAACTGCAATCAAACCCCAGACTCATCTTTACTTTTCTCCTGCCATCTACGACAAGTATAACAAATATTTTCTCCTTTCGTAAAATCCCTGCAATTCAACACACTGTTACAATTGCTCGGCGACGACTACGATATATTATATCTACAATTACTATATATTATAGTGGAAGCAATGAAGAAAGTTAAAATGGGGAAAGCCAAAAGAATTCATGGAGCGTGTGGTGAAATGCTGAAGCATGGGTGAGAGAAAGCAGTAGAATGGATTTGGAAGATGTGCAGATTGGGCTGGGAGGAAGGTAGAGTCCTGGAGGATTGGAAGTCACGTATAATTATTCCCCTGTACAAAAGGTAAAAGGGGAAAAAGAAGTGTGTGGTAATCATAAGGGCATTTGTCTTCTTAGTGTCGTAGGAAAGATGTATGGTAGGATACTTATTGACAGAGTTAGAGAAAGGAGAGAGGAATTAGTTGGAGAAGAACAGGGAGGTTTTAGGAAGCAAAGAGGTTGTGTAGATCAGATATTCATTCTTAGATTTTTAGTGGTAAAGTTTCAAGAGAAAGGAAAGAAGTTGTATGCAGCCTTCGTGAATTTGGAAAAACCGTATGATAAGGTGGCTAGACAAGGATTGTGGAAAGTTTTAAGAATATATGGAGTATCTGGGAAGTTGTTGAAGGCCGTGAAGAGTATGCATGAGGGTGCTAAGGCTACAGTGCGTGTGGATAGTGACCTGAGTGAATTTTTCTGTTTGATGGTTGGATTGAATCAGGGATGTGTCATGTCTCCATGGCTGTTCAATCTGCATATGGGTGGGGTAATAAAAGAGATAAAAGTAGAGCAGTGGAGGTTGGAGCGGCCCTTACTGAGAGAGGGCAGTGTTTGAAAACTCCCTGTACTATTGTTTGAAGATGATACTGTGTTGTTAAGTGAAGACGAAGGGGAGCTGCAAGGCTTGGTGGATGAATTTGGGAGTGTGTGTAAGAAACAGAATCTAAAGGTGAATGTAGGGAAGAGTAAAGTTATGGTCTTCGAGAGAAGTGAAGTCAGTGAATGTACAGTAAGGCTGGATGAGGAGGATGGAAAATATGAGTGCGTGTAAGAACTTGGGTAGTGCGATGAGTGAGTATGAAAGTTTAGAGGGTGAAGTGCTTGAAAGGGTACAACAAGGAAGAAAAGTTGCTGGTTCCTTGAATGCAATGATTAGAAACAAGGAAGTGAGCATGGAAGTGAAAAAGCTATTACATGCCAGTATTGTGATACCGGTACCAACTCTAACGTATGGAAGTGAAGCTTGGATCTTGTTAGAGGGACAGAAGTCAAGAGTGAGAGCAGTAGAAATGAGTTATTTGAAAGGAACATGTGAGTTCACACGGAGAGACAGACTGACAAATGAGGAAGTGAAGGAGCGTTGTGGTGTGGATGTGGATGTGATAGGAAGCTTTAGGAGAAACACATTGAGGTGGTTTGGCCATGTGCAGAGGATGGAGAGTGAGAGACTGACGAGGAGAGTGTGTGTGAGTGAGATGGAGGGGGGGAGAGGGAGGGGGAGGCTAAGAATGAGATCAAGGGATGGAGTGGAGAGGTATATGAGAGAGGAGTGTGAGCTGGGAGCAGGGCAATGAAATGGCGGGGGACAGGGTAACATGAAGGAGATTTGTTTCAGGCCACCCATTACGGGATTAAGGCGTCTGGCAATAGATACATAGTTATACCTCGATATTTACCAATGATTCATGAGGTAAGTGTAAAGGCATATATATATATATATATATATATATATATATATATATATATATATATATATATATATATATATATATATATATATATATATATATATATGTATATATATATATATATATATATATATATATATATATATATATATATATATATATATATATATATTGTTACATAGCCTATGATTTCATCATCCTTTGTGTAATTTTCACGTACAGTGTGCTGCCTGTTTGATCACGAGCGTGTTCTGCCTCAGTCCCCCCCTTTTACCGTTATAGTAGAGTAAGTCGTCCTTTCTGTTATTCAGTGCGGGATTGTCAACTCTTTGTCCCCATGGCTTCATTTGCGCGTCCTTCTTACAAGTTGTATCAAGCTCCGCTGGCCCCTATATAATGAGCTCAGTCTCTGCATCATTGCCACTTAGATCTGCTCCTCATTTTGTTCACATCTCTGTCCTCCCCTGTACCGTTATTATTGAGTGCTCAGGAAGTCTCCAACCATCCAGCAGCTGTGTAATTTGAGTATAAGTGTTGTTGCATTTTTTCTTGTACTGTGTAGCATAAGATTGATTCTTAGGCCTAGTGAGGTTTTCGTGATTTGTGTAAGGGTTCTTTGTCAGTCATCATTAATAATATTTTGTATCTGTAATGATTTTATCTTGCATTAACTGAGCATTACCCGGTGTATTTTTTATTTTATCAGGGCTGACTTAGATAAATTTACTCTTGCTAATTTCGTGTTAATAGAGGCTATTGCAGTTAACCATATATTTAACCTGTTTTTTGCCATTACATTATCCTTATGAGTCCTCAATGTTTTGTTGTTAGTTTGAGCATTAAACTTTAACTTGTGATTTTACCTAACTCTTTTGTTTTGAACCTGGAACTTTACGGGACAGTAGTGATTTTTAGTATTCTCACTTAAAGTGTACATTATCTTTCTCTGTTCCGTAACATAAATTTAGCGACCTCTTATCAGGATATTCAGGATATTATCATAAGGATATTGCTTGATATTTTGTGACTGTGATTTATTCATGATGTCTACTATTACTACACTTGATGAAGCCAAAGATTTTTTGTCAAATGTGCAAACAGTGTGTGATGTAGAAAACAGAACAAAGAATGAACTTAAGCTTGTTGCTCAACAATTGGGAATTGCTGTTCGCTCTCATCATTCTAAAGATCAAATTGTTGATATGATTAATGAAAGCTTGTTTAATGTAACTCCTCCAAATGAGCAAACGCAGATTGAATTAGCTAAGTTACAGCTAGCCCTGCAGGAGGCTCATGTTAATGAGGCAAATGCTCGTATTCAAGAGGCACAGGTACAGGCTCAGGCACAAATTGAACTTGCCAGGATTCAGGCAGACCATGAGTATCGCATGAAACAAGGTGGAACTGGATCATCTAGCTCTGATGATTTTGATGTGGCTAAAAATGTTAAACTTGTCCCTCCTTTTAATGAATCTGATTTAACAAAGTATTTTCAGTTGTTTGAGAGGGTAGCTACAGGTTTTAGTTGGCCCAAGGAGTATTGGCCAGTACTCCTTCAAACTGTTCTCACTGGTAAAGCTCAAGTAACTTATGCATCTTTGCCTCAGGATCAATCTGATAATTATGATGTAGTTAAGAGCTTGATTCTTAAGGCCTATGAGCTTGTTCCTGAAGCCTATAGAGTAAAATTTAGGACAACTTACAAGCAAGATAAGCAATCCCATGTTGAGTATGCAAAAATCAAAGAAGATCTGTTAGAGCAGTGGTTAAATTCTAAGAATGTGAATTCTGATTTTGGTAAATTTAAGCAGATGATTTTGCTGGAGGATTTCAAGAGGTGTATTTATGAAGATGTAAGCCTATATCTTGATGAGAAAAGAATAGATAATTTGTCTGATGCTGCAGTTTTAGCTGATGAATATGTTCTCACTCACAAGAGATATTCTAAAGAAAAAGGGAAAGCTGAGAGTAAGTACGTTGCCTCTACTCAGAGTACAGGTAACAGGAAAGAGAATAAAGATGATGTTTCTCAGGAAGTAAATACCAGCTTCACCTCTAGATTTCAGAAAAGTAAATGTATTTATTATAGTAAGCTTGGTCATACTACGGAGAGATGTTTCAGGAGACAGCGTGATGTGAACAAAAAGGAGTCTTTAAATATTCAGTCAATTGGTCTAGTGTCCACTCTTGAGAGTTCCCAGAATTCTTTAACTGAGTTAACTGAACCTGCTTTGAGGGGTAACTTAAATTCTCATGATGGAGCTCCTCTTTTGAGCAGTAACGTGGGTGACACTCTCAAGAGTTCATGTGCTAATTTCCTGTCAGATGGTTTTGTCAGTCCTCTGGACAGTAATGACAGGAAATCAGTTAAAATATATCGTGACACAGGTGCTTCCCAATCCCTTATGCTGACCAGTGTTCTACGCTCTAATGTTAATTCCTCTGATGAAACTGTAATCTTACAAGGTGTAGGCAATAATTACTTCTCTGTCCCTCTGTGCAGAGTGAATTTAGAGTCTGGTTTTGTTAATGGTTCCGTTATGGTTGGGTTGGTTGAGACACTCCCAATGTCAGGTGTAACTTTCTTACTTGGAAATGATATTGGTGGAAGTCAAGTGTGTCCAGCTCCTCAGTTGTCTAGTGAGCCAGTGGCTGCGGCCCAGGATTGTGATGTCCCTGATGTGTTCCCTGCATGTGCTGTCACTAGGGCTAAGTCTAAAGTTACTGGTGATTTAAAGGATAATGATGATGATGATGTTATCCTAGCTGACACTTTTCTTGCTAATTTGGACCACTCACCAGATGAGGCAGTACCCCATAGTGTTGATAATTTGTCTCGTCAAGAGTTGGTTGAGTTGCAGGTTGCTGACCCTGAGTTGAAAGGTCTTGCTAACTCTGCTTGCAGTGAGGAAGAGTCAACTGGTGCTTCTACTTGTTATTATATAAAGTCAGGAGTACTTATGAGGAAGTGGAGACCCCCAACAGCATCAGCCGACAGTGAATGGGAGGTTGTACATCAAGTTGTCATCCCTCGTGTTTGTAGGCAGGATATCATTAGAGTGGCTCATGATTCCAGTTTGGCAGGACACCTTGGAGTGAGGAAGACTGCGGCACGCATTTTGAAACACTTCTACTGGCCAGGTATCTTCAGGGATGTTTCCTGGTATTGTAAGTCTTGTCACACCTGTCAAGTTGTGGGGAAGTGTAATCAGACCGAAAAGGTTGCACCTCTAGTTCCCATTCCTCCTTTTGAGGCGCCTTTCACCCGTGTGTTGGTGGATATTGTGGGCCCTCTTCCTAAGACTTCTTCAGGATTTTCTTATGTGTTGACCCTGATTGATATGGCTACTCGTTATCCTGAAGCCATTCCACTTAGAAATATCTCAGCAAAGAACGTGGTTAAGGAAATGCTAGGGTTCTTCACAAAGTTTGGTCTGCCCAAGGAGGTACAGTCAGACCGGGGAAGTAATTTCATGTCAAATGTTTTCAAGCAGTCTCTGAAAGAGTTGGGCATCACCCAGATCACGTCTTCAGCTTACCATCCCCAGACCAAAGGAGCGTTGGAGAGATATCATCAAACACTCAAATCGATGCTCAGGAAATACTGTTTGGAACATCAGAAAGACTGGGATAAAGGTCTTCCATTCGTTGTATTTGCTGCAAGAGAATCTCCAAATGAATCACTGGGCTTCTCACCTTTTGAACTACTGTTTGGCCATGAAGTAAGAGGACCCCTTAAGCTACTCAAGGAATGCTGGCTGTCGGAGGAAGATGACGTCAACCTGCTGGAGTATGTGATGAAGTTCAAAGAACGGCTGTCCACTGCTTTACAGCTGGCAAGAGAGAATTTAGGAGCTGCTCAGGAGAAGATGAAGACTTGGTATGATAAGAAGTCCAGGTTACGCCACTTTCAGCCAGGAGATCAGGTTTTGATTCTGCTACCAGTTCATGGGCAACCTCTTCAAGCCAAGTTTAGTGGTCCTTATTTCGTGGAGAAGAAACTCAGTGATGTCAACTATGTCATCGCCACACCAGATCGTAGAAAGAACAAGCAACTTTGTCACATCAACATGCTAAAGTTATATCACAGGCGGGACGAAAATAATCCAGTCTGCACTGTAGCTGTTCCACCCGAGTCTGCAAGTGAAGCTCTCCCATGCAGTATGAGCCTGAGTGATAGTTTGGGGAAGAATCCTGATATTATGAATGATCTCCAGACTAAGCTTTCTCACCTACCTCCCGAGGAAAGGCAGGAGTTTTCGGCATTACTGCAGGAGTACCCGCAAGTGTTCCGTGCCACTCCAGGAAGAACCACTGTGTTGATGCATGATGTCGATGTTGGAGACGCAAAGCCAATTAAATTGCCTCCTTACCGTGTGAACCCAGTGAAAGTTCCTCTCATCCAGAAGGAGCTTGGCTACCTGTTGGACCACAAGATGATTGAGCCCTGTCAGAGCGAGTGGAGTTCTCCTGTCACTTTAGTCCCTAAGCCAGGTGGGTCACAGCGGCTTTGCATTGACTACAGACGTGTTAATCAGATAACCAAAACAGACACTTACCCTCTCCCTCGCGTGGAAGATTGCATAGACAAGATCGGAAAGGCCAGGTACATAAGTAAGTTTGATTTGTTAAAGGGATACTGGCAAGTACCTATGACTGAACGTGCTAGGGAAATCTCATGTTTTGTAACACTAGAAAAGACTTTTGCATGTTCTGTAATGCCATATGGTATGAAGAATGCACCAGCCACATTTTAGAAGCTCATGAATGTTGTTACAGAGGGTTTGGCAGGGTGTGTTGTTTATATTGATGATGTATTAATCTTCAGTGACAACTGGAAAGATCACCTATGCCATGTCAGTAAATTTCTTGAGCGTTTGGTTCAGGCTAATCTTGTAGCTAATTTATCAAAGTGTGAGTTTGGTCAAGCTAAAGTTCAGTACCTTGGGTACGTAATTGGTGATGGACATGTTGCACCACCAGGAGCTAAGGTTCAGGTTATAAGTGATCTTCCCAGACCTAAAAGTAGGAAAGAGCTACAAAGATTTTTGGGAATGGTAGGTTATTACAGGAGATTTGTTCTTAACTTTTCAATTCTTGTATCACCACTTACAGACCTACTGAAAAAGGGAGTTGAATTTGTATGGACCGATAACTGTGAATCCTCTTTCAACAAACTTAAAGCTATCCTATTAAGTCAGCCAGTGCTCGCTACTCCAAATTTTGCTAAGCCTTTTAAGATGGCTGTTGATGCAAGTGATACAGGAGGTGGGGCTGTTTTGCTGCAAGAGGATGATCAGGGTATTGAACACCCTGTATATTATTACAGTAAGAAGTTCACTCCACCTCAAAAGATCTACTCAACTATTGAGAAAGAGCTTTTGGCCTTGATTTTGGGTTTTCAGCATTTTTCATTTTATTTGTGTTCTGGTTTTGGCCTTGATTTTGGGTTTACAGCATTTTTCATTTTATTTGTGTTCTGGTTTTGACCCCACAGTCATTTATACCGATCATAACCCACTGAAATTCCTTAGTAAGTTTAAAGATAAAAATCAGAGATTGACAAGATGGAGTCTACTTCTTCAGGAGTATTCATTAGACATACAACATGTCAAGGGGAAAGAAAATGTCATTGCAGATTGCTTATCTAGACTTTAGACAGATTGTTTTAGAGTAATAAGAAATTTCCTTTGTAAATTTCTTTTTCTATGTGGGGAGGTGTTACATAGCCTATGATTTCATCATCCTTTGTGTAATTTTAACGTACAGTGTGCTGCCTGTTTGATCACGAGCGTGTTCTGCCTCAGTCCCCCCCTTCTACCGTTATAGTAGAGTAAGTCGTCCTTTCTGTTATTCAGTGCGGGATTGTCAATTCTTTGTCCCCATGGCTTCATTTGCGCGTCCTTCTTACAGGTTGTATCAAGCTCTGCTGGCCCCTATATAACGAGCTCAGTCTCTGCATCATTGCCACTTAGATCTGCTCCTCATTTTGTTCACATCTCTGTCCTCCCCTGTACAGATATTATTGAGTGCTCAGGAAGTCTCCAACCATCTAGCAGCTGTGTAATTTGAGTATAAGTGTTGTTGCATTTTTTCTTGTACTGTGTAGCATAAGGTTGATTCTTAGGCCTAGTGAGGTTTTTGTGATTTGTGTAAGGGTTCTTTGTCAGTCATCATTAATAATATTTTGTATCTGTAATAATTTATCTTGCATTAACTGAGCATTACCCGGTGTATTTTTTATTTTATCAGGGCTGACTTAGATAAATTTACTCTTGCTAATTTCGTGTTAATAGAGGCTATTGCAGTTAACCATATATTTAACCTGTTTTTTGCCATTACATTATCCTTATGAGTCCTGAATGTTTTGTTGTTAGTTTGAGCATTAAACTTTAACTTGTAATTTTACCTAACTCTTTTGTTTTGAACCTGGAACTTTACGGGACAGTAGTGATTTTTAGTATTCTCACTTAAAGTGTACATTATCTTTCTCTGTTCCGTAACAATATATATATATATATATATATATATATATATATATATATATATATATATATATATATATATATATATATTTGTGTGTGTGTGTGTGTGTGTGTGTGTGTGTGTGTATGTGTGTTCTTGGTGGGAATTAACATATCAGTATTCATTAACATTCTGAATGGGAGAAATACTCAGTATCAACAGTTAAAAAATTCGTGACTAAAAATATTAACTACCAGTATATACGGAAAATATTCAGGATCAACATTAATAAATATTCACTATCAATATTCATTTTCAAGACTTACCGACATTCATAACTACTCGCTATCAACATTCATTTTCAAAACTTACAAACATTCATAACTACTCGCTATCAACATTCATTTTCGAGTCTTATCAACATTTCTCAAAAACATGGATTTAAAATTCAGAATCAACATTTGAAAACATTCTTCTCAAACACCTCACCATAAAAAAAAAAAAAAAAAAACACTATTACCATTCACGGATACCACTCGATACAGATATATGAATACAAAGATTGGTGGATAGACAGATAGATAAATAGAGAGTTTGACAGGCAACATTTACCTCATTCACAGTCGATAGTTAGTATTTCCCATCAGTATTTAGTCATTTTCCCTTTGTCAAAACCACACAACTCTCCTCAATTTCCTTCCAAGATTCTTAAGCAACCAAGAATTACGGTAACTTTTCCCGGGTCCTCTGATTCTCTCTCAGCTAAGCACAATCTCCTAACGTTATGTTGAATAGAATAGAGTTGTACCGAGCATGTGAGAGGTTGACGGGGATAGTATTGGCTTTCTGTGGCTCCTGTGACCTAACCTTAGTTTGATAAATTAATCTGGCATTAGACGTAGTGAAATAAAAAATGCTGCCTCGAGAGAAACAGCAAGTACTCGAAGGAAACAAAAATGCAAAATACAACTAATACCGAACACCTTTTCCTTAGCGATTTATCTTCCATACTCCGCCTTATTGCTCTCTTGTGTGTTGTTTTTACCCTTTAAATTTATGGAAAGAAAAACAACACAAGAGACTGAGCTGTATACAAAAATAAACTGGTAAGGAAAAGGTGCTGTGTGTGTGTGTGTGTGTGTGTGTGTGTGTGTGTGTGTGTGTGTGTGTGTGGTCTAGGTGGGAAGTTACATATCATTATTCATAAACATTCTGAATTTTTGAATCAGAGAAGTATTCAGCATCAGCAGTAAAAAAATTAGTGACTAAAAATATTAACTACCAATATTCACAGTAATCATTCAGTATCAACATTCCTATCCTAAATACTCGCTATTAACATTCATTTTCAAGGCAGATCAACATACGTAAATACTCACTATCAACATTCATTTTCAAAACACTAACATTTATTAGAAACACTGATTTAAAACTACAGAAGCAACAACTGAAAACATTCTTCGCAAACCCTTCACCATAAGAAAGAAAGAAAGAAAAAAAGAGTATTACCATTCACCGATACCACTCGATCCAGATATATGAGTACACTGGCTGATGGATAGATGGATAGACAGAGAGTTAGACAGGCAACATTTAGTATATTAACAATCGGTAGGTAACATTTCCCATCAAACTTTATTCATTTTTCCTTTACGCAAAAATCATACATCTTTCCTCATTTTCCTTCTAAGATTTTTCAATAACCAGGAATTACGGCAACTTTCCTGGCTTCTATGACTCTCCCTCAGCTAAGTAGTCTTCTAACGTTAGGTTGAATAGAATAGAGTTGTACCGAGCATGTGAGGGGTTGACAGGGACAGTATTGGCTTTCTGTGGCTCCTATGACATATTTTTGATTGATAAATTAGTCTGGCATTAGATGTAGTGAAATAAAAAAAAAATGCAACTACGAGAGAAACAGCAAATACTCGAATAAAAAATGAAATTAAAAATACGACTAATACCTAACACTTTTTCCTTAACGATTTGTTCTCCATACTTCACCTTACTGCTCTCGTGTAGGTTGCTTTTACCCTTTAAACTTACGGAAAGAAAAAATAACACAAGTGACTGAGCTGTATGCAAAAATAAACTGGTAAGGAAAAGGTGTTAGGGAGCTTACTGACAAGAATACGTGCTCTAAATCTACTCTCTCGCCTCCTTCATCCCAGACTTTTTCATCTTCTTTCTCAGACTCTTCCTTTCTCTTTACAATAATTATTTCATACATATAATTGGTATGATTAACCTTATATCTGATCTATGGACAGAGTTGAGGGATGTTTGTATAAGTGGGTAGAGGAGGCTTGGTTATATCGCTGCTACCTCTCTCTCTCTCTCTCTCTCTCTCTCTCTCTCTCTCTCTCTCTCTCTCACACACACACACACACACACACACACACACAATTGCACAAAAAGGAGTTGAACAGCCCCCCTCAAAAAAAATAAAAGAAAGTATATTTGCACAGGATAATAATCGATAATTATGACAGAGAGAGAGAGAGAGAGAGAGAGAGAGAGAGAGAGAGAGAGAGAGAGAGAGAGAGATTATATGTCCAATTATCTTCCCTTTTATTACGTTGGCCGGGGTCTGATAATTAAGGCTTGACATTTTAGAAGTACCGATCATAAGATAGACAGATAAACAGATAGATAGACAGACAGGTAGGTAGGTAGATCGATACATAAATAGAATGATAGACTGATAGATAGATTGATCGATTACTGACTGACTGATGGATGGATGGACGGATAGACAGGTGGACATAAACACGTAGATGGATAGATAGATAGAGAGACAGATAGATAGATGGGCAAAAAGCTTCTACTGACCACATCACACAAGTAAACTTTACATATAGTGGATAAAATTTACACAAAGTGGAGTGACCTTTACTTGTCTTGAGGTAAACTTTATGTATCTTTGGGTCAACTTTATGTATCTTGGTGTAAACTTTATGTATCTTTGGGTCAACTTTATGTATCTTTGGGTCAACTTTATGTATCTTGATGTAAACTTTATGTATCTTGAGGTAAACTTCATGTATCTTGATGTAAACTTTATGTATCTTGAGGTAAACTTCATGTATCTTGAGGTAAACTTTATGTATCTTGAGGTAAACTTTATGTATCTTGAGGTAAACTTTATGTAAACTTTGTGCAGGCACACGATAAAATTTGCCAGTGTGGACCCCCCCCCTCTCTCTCTCTCTCTGATTAAAGTGCTGAGAGGTGGCAATTACGACACGATATTTTGATAGACCAACCACATAATTACTCCTACTCCCGCAGAACTCAGCCAATCAGCGGGTATCCTCCCTAACCTCTGTGTCTGTCTTTCACACACACACACACACACACACACACACACACACACACACACACACACACACACACACAAGATAATTACACCTGGTTAATTTCTCTGTACTTATCATCTGGGTGGAGGTAAAGTGCTGCTCATTCTTCCCCTGACCAGCGCTATGGAAGGCTCTCTCAACTATTCCAATCCCTGCATCAGGATCGCCTTGGACACGGTTGGTAATAGTGAGGAGGCTGGTGGTCAAGTGATCAGAGAAGTGGTCTGCTGACTGATAGGACGCGAGTTCGACGACAGGAATTCTCAGGGAACAGTTGGATTAGTTGATTTTTAGTAAAGATGGACATGACTTACATCCCACAAGGCCAATGGCAGGTAAATATGTCTCCCCTAAGGTTGCGTCCAAACTAAAGACATGCTGGTGCAGGCGGGAGTTCTGCATTACTGTAACTCATTGAAGTTTTTGTCCGTGCCCGCTCGCGTCCCGGGAATCCCTATACCCAACCTCCACACGATTTATTGGTTTTGTAGTAGTAGTAGTAGTAGTAGTAGTAATAGCAGTAGTAGTAGTAGTAGTAGTAGTGGTGGTGGTGATGGTGGTCTAACTGAGGATACTGTATTGATTGATTAATGTTAAGGTAATTAAGAAAAAAGTAAAATAAAAGGAAAAGAAAAAAGAAAAAAAGGAAAGTATATAATCTGTCATAACTTTATCACCAAAACACCATCCGTATTCTAAATCCTTCATTCCGATGACGCATTTTTATTCTTGCTACCTCTAGACGATTTTTTTCAAGTTTTATATATATATATATATATATATATATATATATATATATATATGTATGTATGTATGTATGTATGAATGTATGTAGGGTTGCGAGAGGCAGGCCGAAGAAAGACTTGGAACGAGGTCATATTGTGTGACTTCAGGGACCAGGGATTGAATAAGAAGGGTGCCAGAGATCGAGGACCGTGAAGAGCTGCCATTTACTGACCAAGGCTGAAGCATGCAAGCTGTTGGAGCCTTTATAAACGATACGAAACGATCCGTATTTCTGACAGTGAAGGCTTTAAAGAAGGTTATAATAGCCCTAGAGTTCAGAAAATCTCTCCAAAGCAAAATAAAAAAAATAAAAATAAAAGTCTGGAGGAAGCATAATAAAAGAATTTAATGAGATTGCTGTAGTTAATTCTCTCTCTCTCTCTCTCTCTCGTCCTCCCCCCAGTGGCTTCCCTTCATCACGTTCAATCGCCATCAACGCCCCCTGGTCGTGGTGGGCTCCCTTCCTCCTATATTTGACCTCATCACTCGCAAGCTGGGTGTGTGGTGAGTTAAGGAGCGTTTTTTGACTAGTAACCAAGGAGATTCATTCTATACTATAGCTATCGAGTTTGGCTGAGTTGTACTACGATACAGTATATTATAGCCTGGCAAACATCCCTAACCTCATTTTCGGCACAGCTGATGGCAGTGTAGTCAGACTGGGAGGATGATTTCACTAGTAACCAAGGAGACTCATTCCTACATCATACCTAACGCCAATCTAATTTCATGCAACCACGATTTCGTATTCAAGGTGTGGCAGTGGCCTAGATTTGCCAAATTAATAAAACCCAACTATAGTTATAATATACTATACCTGTAGAAAGAAACATAATAATAGTATTATTAAGAGATTGTGGTAGCTATAGTCTGTCCATTCTTACTTGGTGGAGACTTTCATTTTGCACGTTATTACCCTTGTCTCAATGGCAGAAAAAAATGAGATTACTTTATAGAAGCCTTACACTGAATTAGCATACTAAACTCTCTCTCTCTCTCTCTCTCTCTCTCTCTCTCTCTCTCTCTCTCTCTCTCTCTCTCTCTCTCTCTCTCAGCTACCAATACGTTGTTCCTCCGACTGACTTCTACGGCAAACAGCTGGACAACGGATCATGGACCGGAATTATGGGCCTTGTCAGTAGGGGGGTGAGTTTTATACACAAAATGATTCATATATAGCATTTCTCCTTCCTTCTATCGGGCAGTCTCTAGCGTGTTGTGGGGAGGGCAATCAATGTCTTCCGTGCATCATTAACTCATTTCCTACCCTCACTGCACGCCCACACCCACATTAATCAGTGTCCACCGGATCACTTATTCATTTCCTATTCCCACTGCACACCGACACCCACACCAGCAGACTGAGTCGTCCCCGTTTCCAGTGCATCGCTATTTTTGGACCAGCCTATATATATATATATAGATAGATAGATAGATAGATAGATATAGATATAGATACAGATAGATAGATAGATAGATAGATAGATAGATAGATATAGATATAGATACAGATAGATAGATAGATATAGATATATATAGATAATGATATATATATATAGATAGATAGATAGATAGATAGATAGATAGATATAGATATAGATATATATATATGTCATCTCATCAGCCGTTTGAGTGTCCACTGCAGGATCTGCCTTTCCCGACCGAAGTTGGGACGTTACAGCCAATGTATCTCTACCAAGTGGCTTATGCTGTCTGGTAGAGATTTTATATAGGGTGTGAAGTGCTTGCAAGTGTAATTGTAGTGTTGGAATGGCTTTGGATGTGTGTGTAGCCTGTGAACCAAGTGTAATCGTCATGCGCAAGCCGACTGGGTGCAAGCATACTTTATAGCACGAGACACTGGTTCAACCACAGCACCCCTTGTGTCCGCCAATGCAATACTTGGCCAGGAGAACGCTTCCAAAGTTTATTACCCTGCCGGGGCGCGAACCTGTGGTAGAGTGGTAGAGTGTGCGTTTCGTACACGGGTGGACCAGGGTTCGCGCCCCGCCAGGGTAATAAACTTTGGGAGTGTTCACCCGGCCACGTACTGCATTGGCGGACACAAGGGGTGCTGTGCTTGAACCAGTGTCGCTTACTGTAAAGTATGTTTGCACCCAGTCGGCTTGAGCGGGCCGATTACATTTGGTTCACAGACTACACACATCCAAAGCCACTACAACACTACAGTTACACTTACAAGCACTTCTCACCCTACATACAATCTCTAAAAGACAGCCTAAGCCACTTGGTAGAGATACACTGGCTGTATCGTCCCGACTTCGGTCGGGATAGGCCGGTCCTGCAGTGGATACTCAAACGGATGATGATGATGATGATATATATATATATATATATATATATATATATATATATATATAGATATTTATATATATATATATATATATATATATATATATATACAGTAAGCCCCCGCGTTTGGCGATTTTCAACTTGGCGAAACTCACTTTTGGCGGTAGGGTGGCCACGGACCACCGAATGCGCGCTTGGCGATTTGAATTCAAACTTGGCGGTCCCCTGGCGGTCCCCCCCACTCGATGTGCCACAAGAACAGCCCCAAAAGCAGCCACAAGAACAGCCGCAACCTCCCCAGCCATCCCAACCTCCCCAGCCACCCCAACCTCCCCAACCTCCCCAGCCAAGCTTCGCTGCCCTCTTTAAGCTGGATGCTGACTTTTCTGGCTTCGATGAAGTGGATGATCAAGCGAGACAAATGGTTGCTAAGGGGGTCATGGGGGAGGAGGGGGAGAGTGATGAGGAAAGTGGTGGTAGCAACTAAGCTGCCCCCACTGCCACTCCGACGTCCCCAGCCAAGCAAGCCTATCTTCACTCTATTTACGGTTAGTTACAACCTTTATATCATGTCTTATTAGCTTTATTTATTGTTTATTGGTCTGTTTTCTACATGTGTATTAATATGTGAAGGCAAAAGATTTTATTTCAGATCGAAAGATGGTGTTTTAGGGGTCAAAAGGGGGACTTTGGCAATGACCAAAGACTGATTGAGGCACTTTATAGGCAATTTATATGGTAAATAGAACTCGCGTTTGGCGAAATTCGCATTTGGCGGTAGTTTCGCCAGACTAATTGGATCGCCAAACACGGGGGCTTACTGTGTGTGTGTATATATATATATATATATATATATATATATACACACTTGCATAGCTATTTATCTATATTATAGTGCAGTGGTTCTTAACCTTTTTTTGAGTCACGGACCCCTTTGAGAATCTGGTGAAAGCTATGAATCCCTTCCCTACAAAAATGCACATAACCACAGCATTTTGCATGCAATGAATATACTTTATTTTATTGAAAACTACCTCACGCAGTGTATGACATACACAAAGTATAAAACAGTCTTTACAAAGAATTTTTGTATTACTCTTTTTCATGCCAAAACTAATGGCCACTAGATGAAAAAATGAAATACATCCAACTTATGCAAATTAAACAAAACAAAACTTTAATTCTGCTCAAAAGTTCATTTCAACGAGAGGGCTGTTGTTGTTTGGCTTGAACAAGAAGATGAAAATGTGGAGTGGTCTTTGACAAGGAAACACTTATGTCATCGCTGACATCCAGTTAATTTCGACTTTTTGTTTTGATAGAAACAAGCGCTGAAAACCCTGACTCACAAAGGTATGTGTAGCAAACGGAATCACAGCAGCCATAGCTCGCTTTGCCAGACGAGAGTAGGCTTGTGTCAACGAACACCAGAATTCAAGACTTTTTTTTTTTTTTTTTTTTTCAGCTAATGATGCCAAACGGCATCATGCTATATCGCCAAATTGTTCTCAATTATTCTGACCTTCACGAACCCCCTGAAGCCCATCCATAGACCCCTTGGGGGTCCAAGGATCCCAGGTTAAGAACCCCTGTTATAGTGGATTTGTTTTCAATTCAACACAAAATGTAAATATATGTTATATCGTTACGAATATCTGGGGAAACCTCTCGTGTTAAAGTCGAGAGGGAATGAAAGCATTCAAACCTCAGTCCGAACTCAACAAACTTCCTTAATTTTCCTGACAACACTAACTCTAAAGACATCCACGTAACTTTTTTTTTTAAATAAAATGTTGCATCATACTGTCATCTGTCCTCACTAAATATACTCACACCGTTCAAGTCATACACTGCACACTTACACGTGATACCCAACCTATCACCAAACCCTCCTCTGTCCCGCCTTCCTTTCCTTCACACTCACAATTACCAGACATTTGAGGTCTGGCTACCGCTTCACTTTCACCGGCCTCACGCCCAGGGGGCGTCATTTGGGGGGGGGCAGCGAGGGGCGCTTGCCCCCCCCAAGCTTTCTGAGGGGGCCTCCAAATCAACTACCATACAATTAATGAAAAAAATATAAGGTTATCACCGTGAAATTAAAAATAATTTGTGTTTAGCCTCAATACATTTTGAGTGAAACATATCTTGTGTGTGTGTGTGTTTGTGTGTGTGTGTGTGTGTGTGTGTGTGTGTGTGTGTGTGTGTGTGTGTGTGTGTGTGTGTGTGTGTAATAATGTCAATAATTTACTAGGTATATTAAAGGATGTCAATGCAAATATGTTCCTAGCCCGCTGTTCAGTTAACTTCAGTATCGAGCTGCCTTTTCTATTGTATTCTGGCTATCATTAGTAGCTTTTATTCATCTTAGGAAGTAGGTACCTGTAGGTAGGAGTCTTAAAAGTTCATTTAGATCAGTGGTTCCCAAAGTGGGCGTCGCTTTACTAGTTGAAAAGCTTGAAGCTCTACAGGCATCATCATCCTATAAAGTGGATATCTATCTATCTATCTGTATACTGTATATAGATAGATAGATAGATAGATAGATATGTTTCCACTTTATAGGATGATGGTGCCTGTAGATCTTCAGTTTCTTCAACCAGTAAAGCAACTATCAATACTGACTTAGCCACTACATCATCCCCTAATCAAGACTCAGATTTTATTCCTGTTGATGAACCAGAAGTCACATTAGCACATACTGTTGCACTGAACCAAGATCAAAAAGATACAAAAGACAGTCTATTTACATCACAAACTCCAGCTTATATCTAAGTCCCTCTGTCAACCAAAACTGCCAAGCTACCCAAGCAATCAGAATAACAGGAAATTCATAAGTCCCTACTCTGATATCTTTTCTTGGTTAGAATACTCGGTCTCGCAAGATGCGTGTTACTGCATTCCATGTAGGCATTTTGCTGGAGCATCTGTTCGTAAGGGGGAAGGACTAGGTAGGGGGCCGTTTATTGATGGTGGAACAAGGAAATGGAAAGATATCAGTACCCTTCTCAAACAGTATCAGGCAAGTGAAAGACACATTAATAGTATGATAGCTTGGTCTAATTTCAAGAATATTCAGTCAGGGTCTACTCAGTCTGTAGCATCTTCTCTATCTTCAGCTAGGCAACAAGAAATTGAGGACAAGAGAGAACATGTAGAGTTACTTTTAAAAGTCACTGCATTACCGGGAAGGAAAGGCCTGTCTTTTTGTGGACATAATGAAGGTTGTGATACATTAATTTCAGGAAATTTTGTAGAAATTCTTCACCTAATTGTTGAATTAAATCACTCTTTAAAACAAAAGTCAGATAGACGATATGGCCCTTACGCAACCTCTCGGTACCCGGTTGAGTTGATATCAGTTGTTGGAAGCCATATCAAGGACACAATTTGTGCTGAAGCACCAGAGTTCAAGTACTTTTCAGTTATGGTTGATGAAAGGATAGACCTGTCAAAAAAGGAACAGATGGCTATTCTTCTGCGGTACTTCAGTGAGGATATTGTGAAGGAACGTGTCATTGGAACCTATCACATGGAAATGGTTGATGCGCAAGTTTAGCTGATTTTATATATAAGGAGATAGAGCAATCTGGTTTAATTTGGTCCAACTGTGTGGCTCAGTGTTATGATGGTGCTAGTGTAATGAGTGGATGCTTCAGCGGGGTTCGAGCAAGACTACGGGATAAAATTCCCCAAGCAGTACACATACATTGCCATGCACACAGGCTGAATTTAGTACTGGTCGACAGCATAAAGAATACCAGTGGCCTCTCTTCATTTTTTCCAGTTATTAACACACTGTACACATTTGTTGCTGACAATAACACAGGGAACCAGCTTTTCATAGAGGCACAGAAAGCAGATCTTCAGGTTTTGACACCAGAAAAACCAACTATAACTAAACGGTCTTGCTATTATAAGTCAGTATCAAAGGTTAAGCTTCGCAATGGAAGTTTGCTATCATTGCTTAATACAGTTTCAGAGGGTTCTGATTCAGAAGCTGCAGCAGAAGCAAATGGACTGTACAAAAAGTTAGAGTCTTTCAGGTTCGTAATGGATCTACATATTATTGAACAAGTCCTTAGATTTACCAATAGTTTGTCAAATCAGCTTCAAGCAAAGGAAGCCTAACTATCTGAAGCTTGCTCTCTGATATCTTAAACTATTAAAGAATTGCAGGTCTTGAGAAAGGACGAGGCTTTCTCTGATGTTTTTGACAAAGCTTAAGATTTTACTTCAACATATGAGACTGATACTGACTTGAACATTTCAGATCAGTTGAACAGACTTGAGAGTATTCAGAAGTTATCATCAGGACTAGAGCTTCTTAACTGATTCAGCTCTAGGGAGAAATGAGGTGAATACTTGTATTGCTCCAAAGACTGAAATCAAAAGAGCATATTTTGATATATTAGACAGATTTCTCTCAGAGCTTGATATTCGCTTCACACAAAACATGCTCCTGATAGAAGCCATGAATGCACTTGATTTAAATTCCAGAGACTTTCTAGAGTATGAGAAGCTTTCTAGTGTAGTACAGTTTACAAAGATATATACATACGAAATTCTTCTGGTCCAAATATTTGTCGCAAAAAGAAATTTTCTAAGTAAGAGTGGCAAGCCAAAGAATCTGAATGAATTATATGAACTCAAACCATTAGATTGTGCGTATTCAGAAATAGCGAAAATTGTCAAAATTCTTATCACCCTTCCAGTGACTAATGCAGGCAATGAATGACTTTTTTTTTTTTTTCAGTACAATACTTAGTCAAGATATATCTAAGAACCCCAATGAGAAATGGTCGCTTAAGTGACTTGCTACTTATGGCCTCACAAAAGGTACTTGTTAAAAATTTTAATTTTAACATCCTGGTTGGTAATTTTAAACAGCAGCAGAGATCACGGAGAAATCCACTGTTGCAGTAGTTTACTCATTTTTCAATGCAATAAATATACGCAGTTAAGTTTTCAATTTCCTCTGATGTATTCTGAAATTAATATACTCCTCGTACCTGAGCCTCTTCCAAATTTAAAAACTATGGTTTTACTTTTCTCACCTCTTAGTGTAGAGCTTACTTTTTCGCATTACTTTATATGGTTCGTGGTATTTTTTTGACTAGTAAGCTAAAAGCTTTCCATTTTTAATTATATTACAAGTTTACACTTTTCATTCGCAATTTTATATTCATTATCTTTTCATTAGGGTATAAGAATGAAATCAGCTTAAGCTTTCACCAATACAAATATTTTTAATGCTATTTGGATTATTTTCCAAGGTCATTAGCGTATAATGCAATGATATGTACTTCAACATGAACTTTAAATTACATATTCAACTTCACACAAAAATACTGCCAATGATAGAATATCCATTATTATGGAGGGTGAAGTGCTTGAAAGGGTACATCAGGGAAGAAAGGTTGCTGGTTCCTTGAAAGCAGTGATAAGAAATAGGGAAGTGAGCATGGAAGTGAAAAAGTTACTACATGACAGTATTGTGATACCAACTCTAACGTATGGAAGTGAAGCTTGGACGTTGTTGGAAGGACACAAGGCAAGAGTGAGAGCAGTGGAAATGAGTTATTTAAGAGGAGCCTGTGCAGTCACATGGAGAGACAGGCTGACAAATGAGGATATAAAGGAGCGTTGTGGTGTGGATGTGGATGTGATAGGAAACGTTAGGAGGAATACACTGAGGTGATGTGGCCATGTGCATAGAATGGAGGGTGAAAGCCTGACGAAGAGAGTGTATGTGAGCGAGGTGGAGGGCGGGAGAGGGAGGGGGAGGCCGAGGATGAGATGGAGAGATGGGGTGGAGAGGTATATGAGTTTTTTTTTTTTTTATGTGTCCGACTCTCGGCATAGGCTTCACAGCCTGCTTTCAAGGCCCAGTAGCCCTTCTCCGTACCGCACGCCTCTACATGTCACCACTTCTGTGCTAACACCCATCGTCCATACTGAATACATGCTAGGACTGTCTTATACAGGACTGGTGTACTGGTATTAGCGGGGGTATTTTTACAACATGTCGGCGGGTCTTCTGGTAGATCAGTAAAGTCTGATTTTTATGAAATTCAAATCCTTAAACTGTTCCCTGCCCCAGCGGGATTTGAACCCGGGTCCGTTAGAACTACAAGCCACCTCTCTACCGATTGAGCCACAGACTGGAAGCAGGGCAGTGGAATGGCGTGGGACAGGGCGACGTGGAGGCGATTTGTTTGTGGCCACCCCAAACGGGATTAAGGCGGCTGGCAATAGATAGATAGATGTGTGTCATGAAGTAATTGGTTTAACAAACAATTATATAGATTATTTATATTTGTTTACAGTTTTAATTCCCTAAGTATAGCTTTGCATGTGGCTTCAAAATGCTCGCTCGCCACCCCACCCATGTGGGGAGGTGCGAGTAGGGGGGCCTCCTAAATAGCCTATGCCCCCCCCCCCAAGGAAAATTGAAATGACGCCCCTGCTTACGCCAGTGCTTCGAAAGGTGGGTAACGCGGAACCTTCCCTGACTGTACCTCACCGTTGTTATTTGAGCGCGTTCGTCAGTCTATGGTCCGCCGATGTCGTCTGTGCATTGATGTTGGGGGTAGACAAATGGAACACCTACTGTAAGCCATTTCTGAGGTATTGTATGTTAATGTATGAAGATATTAGGTACATCATGTATTAATAAATAGTTAATCAAAGTCGGATATTTCAATACAGTAATCTTTTCTGTGACAAACAGATGACTTGTAAATGACTGTGATCTCATATAAAGATTATAATTACACTATATTACAACTATTTCATGTTCGCATAACCGCTTCAGTCATGCAGTCTTTAACATTAATATCTACACTTTTGTAAAACAGCATACACAGGATATCATTGTTTCACTAAAAATATTCAGAGTCTGAAAATGTTCAAAGCCTCAAATTATTATATATTTTACAATGATAATAATTATCCAGCCATTAAGTCCACTGCTGAACCGGCTCCCCTACCTTGTAAGGTTAGGTAGGGGTGGATGTGGCAAATAATGCCACGTCATCACCACAGGGGATGTTGTGATATACCCCAGCCATGTCACGCCAAATACACCGCCTCCCTCCCACCTCAGCGGTCACCCATCCAAATGCTATCCACTGTCGACGAGACGTAACCTCTCCAAGCACGAGAGAAGCAGCCTACCCAACGTGGCACGGCGGGGGGGCTATTATGAATTTATTATTACTCAAAACTTTACAGTACAGCATCATAGTTATCTGTATTGAGCAGTGGAACTGAGTATGGATGTGAACATTGTAGTGGAATGAAAAATATGGAAATATATAATATTACAGATTTTAACTGGGATATCTTTTCGGTTTGTAAATGAAACTGTATTATCATCCCTATACATAATAACATTAATAACTAAACAATGTAGTCCATAAACTAGGTAACTGGGGTGGTAGGAGAAAGCGGGGTTGGGGTGGGGGTGGGGAGGGGACCACGGCCCGTGTTCGGAGTAGAACACGGGCTTGGGCCACAATCATTAAGTCATATAACTTAGTAAAGGTTAGTTTTTGTGAACTTCGTTATAGGATAAAGTGATTTTGTTTTTAAATGATGAATAAGCACCCAAAGTCTAAGTGTTGTTCAAAAACACCCTACACACACACACACACACACACACACACACACACACACACACACACACACACACACACACAATCCCTAACAACCAAACGGGGTACTAACACAATTTCTCTTCCTTGTGTCATTGGCGTAGGAAGTTAATATGTCTACAATCGTGACGGTGAGCGAGGAGAGAGCGAGATATGTGGACTTCAGCGAGAGTTTGTTCATCGACTCACAGACCATCATCCACAGGCAACCCCAATTTGGTTCAGATCTGGCAGGATTTGTGAAGCCATACACGACAACTGTAAGATCTCAAGGACTTGCAATGTTTGTTAGTTGGAAATGGTTATGCGGTGATGGTGGTGGTGGAGGTGGTGGTGGTGGTGATACCAATACTAACACTGGCGATGATGATGATGAAGATGATGATGATGATGATAATAATAATAATAATAATAATAATAATAATAATAATAATAATAAAAATAGCTAAGACACCGTAAAATTGTCCAAGGACAATTTTGATAAAAACTTCCCACAGCCATTGCCTACTAGGAGCCGAGCTATAAAGGGACCTTGAGGTTAAGGTCGCTGATCTTGTGCATGTCACCTTAGCTCATCACAGCATAGTATAGGAAGGAGGAAGTGCATGGAGCTTTTAACACAATGAGAATTCTTTAAGACATTTGCCATTAAAAAGACAGCATGAAAGGAAGCGAAATGTGAAGACATATTTTGCCTATCTATTTATCTATTTATCTATCTGTATCTATCTATCTATCTATCTGCCAATCTGTTTATCTATCTGTCTCTCTATCTATGTACCTATCTATCTCTCTGTTCATCTGTTTTTCTCAGCTGTGGCTTTCCATCCTCGTGACGATGCTGGTGGTACTTCTTGGAATATTTGTGGTCCTGTGGTCCCAAAAACAATTACAGGAAAATCAATGGTATGTATCATCATAGGCCATTTTTTTTTTTTTTTTTTACTATTAGAGAGATAAACAGGTAGATAAATAGACATACTGATTGAGTGACTGACTGACAGAAGTAGACAGACAGGCAGATAGAATGACTGACTGGTCGACTGATTGATGGCTGACTGGCTGATTAATGGCCAGACACACAGATATATAGATAGACAGACAGATAGATCGACAGATAGACAGGTAGACAGATAGACAGACAGATGGACAAGCGGATAACCAAAAATAGTGCATTGGTGTTACAAGCATATTTTTAAGGAAACTGATGCATAAGTACACAGAACCCTAGCTAAAATTATAGCAATGTTAACTAATTTGCTACACATCTGAAAGACATCCGATAGTTTGTGGCAATTCTGGGAAAATAATTAGGTGGTTTTTATGCTTCCTTGATTTCCATTTTTAGGCGTCACCCCATCTTCAGGTGCGGGTTAGCTTCTGGATGATGATAATTATTAATATCTCATAAAAAATTCTCAGGTGTACTGTGGCTAAATTAACTGACGATAAACTGAAAGACTAATTAATTGACTGACTGATGATAAATTAAGCACAAAGAATACGTGGGTCATTTTCCTTCCCCCCTGTAGGATGTGGAGTGACAGACTAAGGAAGGAGGCACAGAAGAAAGAGGAAGAGAGGGTAGAAGGACAGGAGGAGGAGGGAGAGAAGAAAAATAGAGAAAGAAAGGACATGGCAGGGCTGTGGACAACTTCTTCCTTTTGGACCATTCAGGCTCCGCTTGGACAGGGTGAGTGGATAGAACTGAAATGTTTATCATTATCAGCAGCAGCAGCAGCGGCATCGTTGTCTTCATCATCATCATCATCGTCATCATCATCATATTGTTAAGTCCCCGTCCCCACACTGCCACAGGCTCCAACAGCAGTAGTACAGTACAGGAAGGACGTTGCCCAGTGAGTTGTTCTTCTTATGGTCAGCCTTTAGGTGTGCAGTACACAAGATCAACTGAGGCGAAAATAAACACTGGCTCCTTAAAGTTCACTGTCTTTATTTTCCAAGTAATTCCACTTAATTCTTTCCAACTTCACTGTTCTCACAAGCACTGGAGCTATACACACTTTACTGTTATTACACTTAATGTTTAACAACACTTCACAGCTAGTACACTTGATGCTTGCTAACACTTCACTTATTACACAAGTACTGAAAATAATCTTCACTGACAGTAAATACACTTAATACACTTCACTGTCTTCTCAAGTTCCAGCGATATACAAACTTCTATAACTCGTCACTGTTTGCCACTGTTTTCCCAAGTACCAAAAATATACAACCTTCACTGGCACTCAAACTGACTGCACTTCACTCAAACTGACTTGACACCCGACTAAACTTGTAATAGTCTCTACACCATCTTATATAAGCTTGCATTACTCTCGAAACTTCTACTTCTCCAACATTCTAGGACATACTGTCTTGCATCAGCCCCTAGCAACAACAGTTACCAACTACGAGACATCAAAACATTCTAGAGTTTTCCTACATTACATAACACTCCAAATCATTTACCATACGAACTTGAATTACATAATTTAACAAGCAATCATTTAAATAAAACATTATGGAGAAAAAGCACATTAAATTAATGCATAACTTACGAAATAACTACGCACACAAACAGCAGGCTAACTGGCAACTCTGACTCGTACAGGAACTTACGGTACCAGAAACGTCTTGAAGGTACGAGATTACCTAACTGGCAAATCCCCCTTCATAACATTACCCCCTCCCTAGTTCTTTGTCGTCCCGACAAAACTACACAGTATATACAAACATAAACCTTAACCTTAACGAAACATCCAACTATTCACAAAATAATCTTTCAACTTATCAGGTCTTCTTCTATGCCACTTCCAACGATGTCCTTGTTCCTCCACACAGTCCACACCTCCTGGAAGGTCTTGGTCCTCTTCTTGACACAGCACACATCACAGGTCCGACACCACTCTTCAACATCCTGATGCTGCCAATCCAGTAGAACTTGTGTCGCTGCCGGCTTAGAATTGTCTTCACTCCCAGGTGCCCACTAGTAATCTGGTTATGGGACTCATCCAAGATCTCAGACCTCATCTTCTTCAGAACCACCAGTTGCCAACACTCGCTGAGGCCATTGGGCGTCTCCCACTGACGCTCCAGTAGTCCATTCCAACGAAGATGGTCCCACTGACTCCAGCAGCTCCCGGTCGCAGGGCCCAACCTGGAAACTCCTCCCAATGATGGTCACACTGCACTCCGCTGCAGCTACTCCAGCACCGGTTGCAAATCTGCACCCTCCATCTGCATCCTCTCCAGGTCTTCTCCATTCGACGCTGGCCCCGTCACTACAGTACAGCTGCATTTCTTCCTATGATTCCCATTCCTACTACACTCCTTGTTGTCTGTTCCTCTGTCTTCTCGCACACTATGCATCAAGGTTCTCTTGCATTTCTTCAGTGGTGGGTCTTCTGCAGTCTTCTTCTTATCATCCCAACCATTCTGATCCGCAAGTAACTCAAACTGTGCATGGTAAGCTTC
This sequence comes from Coenobita brevimanus, assembly GCF_032717465.1. NCBI lineage: Eukaryota > Metazoa > Arthropoda > Malacostraca > Decapoda > Coenobitidae > Coenobita > Coenobita brevimanus. The sequence continues at coordinate 11,013,690 of NC_137041.1, forward strand.
CCAAGATACTCTACCATCACTTTCTTGAGGTTTCTTCTTAACTGGATCCCCATTATAGCCATGCACTGCACTGGTTTGGGGCCTAAAAACTGGGGCATCATAATTATGTCCAGGACTTGAACCTCCAACATTCTGATTATTCAACCCTGCAATGCCATTTTCACATGCCCAAGATCCGCCAAGATTCACCATACGCTGTCCATTCCCTTCATACGCTCCCTGTACACTAACCTGAGGCTAAGCAGTGCAATATTTCTCTACAGCCTCCATATTTTCACTAATTAACTTCTCAGGATCAACTACATGCTTCAGCTGGCTATCTACATGCTGTCTGCACTCTATCACAGTTCCCTCACTAATCTTTAGCTGGTTGTCTACATGCTGTTTGCACTCCGTTACTATTTCCCCACTAATTGTCTTCAACTGTTCACCTACATGCTGTTTACACTCCACCACATTATTGCTTACCTCAAACTTCTGCTGCTCTAGCTTGGCATCTACTTCCTCCTTAAGCTGTTGCTGTTCTTCCTTGATTTCCCCAATGAATGCATCTGGCTGTCCATGCATGGTCAGTTGTAATTCTCCTTTTTGCTCCTCTGATGCCTCTTGAAGTTGTTCTTATCGTTCTTTTTGTTCTTCACGTTGTACCTCTAGTTGTTCATTCTGTGGCATCAATTGTACACTTCGTGCCTGTAATACTTCTTTGAGTTCTTTCTCTGCTTCATTCAATGAATGTATTTGTTCTTCAATTTTGTTCCTGTGCTCTTTCTTTTCTTCACTTAGAGTCTGTAACAGTTTTTGGAGTTGTCGAATTTCTGCTTGTACTAGCTCCAAAATTGCCTCCAATGGCACTTCGTCCTCCTGCCCAGCTGGAGATCTAGGCTTCACACCTTCTGCTTTCATGTCGAAGGTTAGACTCACTGCAGCCCTGAAATAATAATCCTCACTCCTGACACCAGTGTTAAGTCCCCGTCCCCATACTGCCACAGGCTCCAACAGCAGTAGTACAGTACAGGAAGGACGTTGCCCAGTGAGTTGTTCTTCTTATGGTCAGCCTTTAGGTGTGCAGTACACAAGATCAACTGAGGCGAAAATAAACACTGGCTCCTTAAAGTTCACTGTCTTTATTTTCCAAGTAATTCCACTTAATTCTTTCCAACTTCACTGTTCTCACAAGCACTGGAGCTATACACACTTTACTGTTATTACACTTAATGTTTAACAGCACTTCACAGCTAGTACACTTGATGCTTGCTAACACTTCACTTATTACACAAGTACTGAAAATAATCTTCACTGACAGTAAATACACTTAATACACTTCACTGTCTTCTCAAGTTCCAGCGATATACAAACTTCTATAACTCGTCACTGTTTGCCACTGTTTTCCCAAGTACCAAAAATATACAACCTTCACTGACACTCAAACTGACTGCACTTCACTCAAACTGACTTGACACCCGACTAAACTTGTAAGAGTCTCTACACCATCTTATATAAGCTTGCATTACTCTCGAAACTTCTACTTCTCCAACATTCTAGGACATACTGTCTTGCATCAGCCCCTAGCAACAACAGTTACCAACTGCGAGACATCAAAACATTCTAGAGTTTTCCTACATTACATAACACTCCAAATCATTTACCATACGAACTTGAATTGCATAATTTAACAAGCAATCATTTTTAAATAAAACATTATGGAGAAAAAGCACATTATATTAATGCATAACTAACGAAATAACTACGCACACAAACAGCAGGCTAACTGGCAACTCTGACTCGTACAGGATCGGTACCAGAAACGTCTTGAAGGTACGAGACTACCTAACTGGCAAATCCCCTTTCATAACATCATCATCATCATCATTTTTGTTATTATCTTTTCATAATATTCTGACAAAATGGACATTAGCAAATCAGCCTCGGGATCCCCAAGGAAGGAGATCACAATTATTCCCATAAATGGCTGATATCCCAGTGAGGACCACTCATGACGTGTGTGTGTGTGTGTGTGTGTGTGTGTGTGTGTGTGCCATGATAATGATGATGGTGGTGGTGTGTTTGTGGGGGAAGGAGTATTATTCAGGTCCCCCCTGGGGGTAGGGGGGTTTTAAGAATACTCCCCCAGTATCCCTGCTTGTCGTACGAGGCGACTAAAAGGGTTGGTGGTGGGTTAGTGCCCCACCCCGTAAAAAGAACTAACTAAAAAAGCAAATAAAGCGCCTCGGACCCGGACGGACCATACGTTGATGACTAAGGAACGGACAAAGGACATTCTGAGGGTAGGAACGTGGAATGTGAGAGGAGTGAATGATGAAGTGAAAGAGAGAGAGATTGTCCAGGAGCTTGAGGATGCAAAAGTGGATATATGTGGATTGACTGAAACTAAATGGAAAGGTGAAAGGATGAGAGAATGGGAATACGGTGTAGGTATATGTGCGGGAGTCAGTGAGAATGAGAGGGCAAGAGAGGGAGTATGTCTGATGATAAGCAAGAAGTGGAAGGAGAATATAAGAGAGTATGGAACAGTGGGTGCAAGGATTGTATGGGTGAGGATGAAAGCAGGTATACAAGCATGGGCGATTGTATGTGTGTATGCTCCAACAGAGGATCGAGTGGCAAGAGTGAAAGATGAGTTTTGGGCGAGAGTAGAAGCATGTATGGACAAGTTTGAGAGGAGCGAGAGAGTGCTGTTGATTGGAGACATGAATGGCAAAGTCGGGAATGTACGAGTGGATGGAGTGGTTGGTCAGTGGGGTGTGCCAGCGGAAGTAGATGGGAATGGTAGTGCTTTGGTGGACATCTGTGCTGGTAAGGGGTTGGCAATAGCCAACACCTACTTTCGTCATAAGATGATCCACCGGTATACATGGAGAGTAATGAGGAGGATGGATGGTGAACTTGTTGAACGAAAGGCAATGATAGACTACGTGTGTGTGGATGAGCGAATGAGAAGACAAGTGTTGGATGCAAGGGTGTGGAGAGGGTGGGGGAATGGAGTCTCGGACCATCACTTAGTGATGGCCAAGGTAGAGCTGCAAAGAAAGTGGTTGAGGAGGCGAAGGGGAAGACAGGAGGAAGCAGCTCCTGTGAGAAGAATGGAGAAATTGCAAGATAGTGAGAAGAGGACAGAGTATAAGAGCATAGTGGAAGAAAGATTGGGAAGGTATGAGCTAGAGCAGATGGAAGGGGTGGAAGACGTATGTAAGATATTCACGGAAGAGATAAGCGCAGCGTGTGAGGCGGTTTGTGGAGTGAGGAGGAGATGCAAGGGTGTGCAAGGGACAGCATGGTGGAATGATGAGGTGAAACGAGCTGTGGAACAAAAGAAGAAGGCATATGGTGAATGGTTGGCGAGTAGAGGTAGGGGAGAAGATGAGAGAGAGAAGAGAGAGGTATATGTGAGCAGGAGAAGGGAGGTTAAGAGACTGGTGAAGGAGAGTAAGAAGAAAGTGGATGAAGAGTTTGGGAGGAATCTGAGTGTGAAATGGAGGGAGAGTAAGAAATTGTTTTGGAAGGAGGTAAAGAAAGTAAGGCAGTGTGAAAGGGGAAATAGTAGGGGAGTGAAAGATAGGAATAATAGATTGTTGGTGGAGAAGAGAGAGAAATTGAGGAGATGGAAGGAGCACTTTGAGGATTTGTTGGATGCAGAGAGTGAGAGCAGTGTGAGTATAAGTGGTTGGGGAATGGCTGGGAGAAGAAGAGATGAGAGGAGGGAGGAAGAGATCAGTAGGTCGGAAGTAGTGGAAGCGATGAAGAAGATTAAGCTGGGAAAGGCCCCAGGAATTGATGGAGTGTGTGGTGAAATGCTTAGGTATGGGGGTGAGATTGTTGTGGAGTGGATATGGAAGTTGTGTAGATTGGCTTGGAAAGAGGGAAGGGTTCCAAAGGACTGGAAATCAGGTATAATTGTTCCTCTGTACAAAGGAAAAGGGGAGAGAGAAGTATGTGGTAACCATAGGGGTATTTGCCTTCTTAGTGTGACTGGTAAAATATATGGTAGAATACTCATTGATAGGGTTAGGCATATGACAGAGGAGCTAGTTGGAGAAGAACAAGGGGGATTAAGGAAGGGAAAAGGGTGTGTAGATCAGATATTTGTTCTAAGATGTTTAGTGGAGAAGTATCTAGAGAAGGGAAGGAAAGTGTACGCTGCCTTCATGGACTTGGAGAAAGCTTATGACAGAATAGATAGGAAAGGTATGTGGAAGGTATTAAGAATATATGGAGTGGAGGGGAAATTGTTGAGTGCTGTGAAGAGTATGTACGAGGGAGCTAGGGCTACAGTGCAAGTGGATGGTGAGCTGAGTGAGTTCTTTGATCTCAATGTGGGACTGAAACAGGGTTGTGTAATGTCTCCATGGCTGTTTGATATATATATGGATGGGGTCGTAAAGGAGGTACATGGTAGGGCAGTGGATGTGGAGGTGGCCCTAATGAATGAGGGTGAGATTTGGAAGCTTCCGGTGTTGCTGTTTGCTGATGATACAGTATTGTTGAGTGAGGATGGATGGGAGTTGCAAGGTTTGGTGAATGAATTTGGGACAGTGTGTAGGAGGAGGAAGCTGAAAGTTAATGTAAACAAAAGTAAAGTTATGGTGTTTGAGAGGAATGAAGTCACAGAGTGTGCAGTGAGGTTGGATGGTGAGGATATGGAGAATGTGAGTGCATTCAAGTACTTGGGTAGTGTGATGAGTAAGGATGGAACTTTGGGGGATGAAGTACGTGAAAGGGTACAGCAGGGAAGGAAGGTTGTTGGCACGCTGAAGGCAGTGATGAGAAATAGGGAGGTGAGTATGGAAGTTAAGAAGTCACTGCATGATGGTATTGTGATCCCTACCCTGACGTATGGAAGCGAGGCGTGGACCTTGCAAGAGGGGAACAAGTCAAGAGTGAGAGCAGTGGAAATGAGTTACTTGAGAGGAGCATGTGGAGTGACATGGAGGGACAGGTTGACGAATGAAGAAGTGAAGGAACGTTGTGGGGTAGATGTGGATGTGGTTGAAAAGATTAGGAGAAATACACTGAGGTGGTTTGGACATGTGGAGAGGATGGGGAGTGAGAGACTGACTAAGAGGGTGTATGTGGGTGAGGTGGAGGGAGGGAGAGGGAGGGGTAGACCGAGGATGAGGTGGAGGGATGGAGTTGAGAGGTACAGTATATGAGGGAGGGGGGGGTGAGTTGGGGGGAGGGGAGTCAAATGGTGGGTGACAGAGTGACTTGGAGGCGTTTTGTCTGCGGCCACCCTTTGCGGGATTAGGGCGTCGGGCTATAGATAGATAGATAGATAGTATTTATGGCATTTATCTAACCATGCTCCTTCTTTGTTGCGTTTGTTTTCGTGAAGTCAATTGCCATAATCTTTCTTCCTCCTCTTCTTCGTCCTCTTGTTCTTCTTCTTCTTCTTCTTCTTCTTCTTCATCCTTGCAGCGTGGTGGCGTGTTCCGAGTCAGCCGTCCGTGCGTGTGGTGTGTGGGGTGTGGCTGCTGATGGCTCTCATACTCAGCACCGTCTACCGCTCCAACCTCAAGGCCATGCTCATCGCCCCAAACCTCCACCTTCCCTTCAACAGCCTCGAGGAACTTGTCCAAACGAACCTCAAGTGTCTGGTAGCTGACGGGTCCATGGTTTTCCGGTATATGATGGTAGGCACACCATCCCTAGCTTTTTTTTTTTTTTTTTTTTTTTTTTAACCCTCTGGCGAGACGAAAGTGGAGGACAAGGGCTCGTATTCCCGTCGGCTGAGGAAGTTCCTAACATCTTTTCCTAAGTGATTTATTTTGTTTATTATGCCTTACTGTTCTGTTCTGTTCTGAGTTATGTAAATCCTTCCAATATTGCAATGCTATGCAAAAATAACTTACAAAAGGATATTAACCAGCCATATTCAAAAGCAAATCGCCAAGGAATAGGTGTTAGGGAGCTTCCTCACCCGACTAGAATAAGAGTCAAGGTTGTACAAAGGCCAAGAGAACAGATGTTTGCTTACGATCACACAACACACACACACACACACACACACACACACACACACACACACACACACACACACACACACATAAACCGCTAATATCTACTCACCTGGCCTTACTCCACACTTGTCTTTCACCTTCCTCCCGCCAGGTGAGGCAAGGAAACTAAGGATTGTGACTGTACCTGTGTTAATTTTCTCATGCCAAGATGACGAGGTATCTTCATGCAACTCTAAATTCTGATGCTGGAGATGGACACCTTCGTGTGGTTGCATCGTTATAACCAGGAACTCAACTGCCTGGTTATGCAAACGTCCCTCACCTACTTCCCTATCTGCTGAAAGGAGGATGGTGGACTGAAGGAGGATGATAGTTTTAGCCTGCAGTCCACCGAGTTCACTTCTCGGAAGAGCCTGGGGCCACCACAACCCTGTATTCCCTCCTACAATAATCACCTACTCTAAACATAACAACCTAACCCAAGCTACCTTAACTTCATCTCATTTACCCATGCCTAACAACCAAATCTAACCTACTTAACCTAACCTAGTCTCCACCTGTCATTCAATAACATCCTTCTACTAGTCAGGCACCTTCGTACGTCACTGTATAAGGGTAAAAGATAGCGTTATAGGGGTGTTACAAGGACGGTAGGACAGAAACAAGGAACAGACAGTGAAACAAAAGAGAGCTGAAGTAGACAGTGGTATGGTGTAGGTATGGTTATAAGGCCAAAACAACACCCCCCACCCTACTCCACCAGGAAGCCCCCCCGGACACCGCCCTAGGTCGCTTGAGGAAACAGGCCGTGATACACAACGACGTTCCCCGGGGCATGAGAGAGCTGGCACAGGGCAAGTACGGGGTCATGTCCAGCATCCAGAGCATCTTCTTCGTGATTAGCAACACTTTCTCGCAGGTTCGTACCGTCATTTAATCACCTTCAACATTTTCTTTTAGGTTCGTATGTGACTCCCTCGCAACACATTTTCATTCCTGTACAGTCATTAGAAGCACTTTTTTAAGAATCTGCACTTTATCTCAGGTTTCTCTGCAACTCTGTAACAGCAACACTTTCTAATTTTCGACTAGTCAACAGAAACACTTTCCTTAATAACAGCTTATTCATTATCAGGACTTTCTCTCAGGTTCTCATGCAACTCTACTTTTAACACTTTTTTTTTTCATGTTCGTATAAAACTCTCTCATTAACACTTCCTTCGTATGCAACTTAACCATTATCTGCACTTTGTATTAGGTTCGGATGCATGTAAGGCAAGAGTGGCCAGCCTCACTCGTCCCTGAAATGGCATTATGTGAGAAAGAACTCCAACCATCACTTGGATATAAACCTTTACCGGCTCAGTTAGATTAGAGCACCTTAACCCATTAAATCATCACCGTCATTTGGTTACATGGTTACCATCCAGCGTAGTAAATGGTTTCAGGGTCTACTGGAAAACACTTGGCTTGTCGGTCTAGTGAGTGGATGATGGGCTCCTCTAAGTGATTGTATAAGCTGAATACAATCATTGAGCAGCAGGTAGGAAAAAAAAATGGAGACGCCTAAACCACAGTGTTAAAAAAACGATTGACCAGTACTGAAGATTGCCTAAGGAGGTAGGAAAGGCAGGTTGGTAGGTGGGTAGGCAGGTAGACAGGTGGGCAGGAATATAGCTTGGTATGTACAGTAGGTAAGTAGGTCGGTAGGCAGTAAGGTACCGTTTTCATTACCAGACTTTAAATCATTCTTCAGTCGTAACTGCAATTTATTATCGAGGATGGACAAGGAGAAACTATAAATTTACGATGTCACAGTTCTCTCTGCAGATAGAAACTTCAGTCACAAAGGGAGAAGAATCGTTAACCGTCTTCTGTTTTTGCAAGAAGGGAGGGTACAGACACTGTCCATGTCTCAGTTCTTCCTGCAAATCAAAGTCTTAGTTACGAGAGGAGAAGTATCATGAACTATTTTCTATTTCTGAGGGAAGGCAAGATGTAGGATATTCTCATGTTTCACTTCTTCCTGCAAATCAAAATCTGCGTTAGTGCGCGTCCACACGTGTATCCGAACAAGTGCTGGCAACATATAAGCAACACAATAACGAACACGCTGCAAACATGTTGGGAACAGCAGCGTCCGGATCATGTTGGCAACATCATGATGAATTCTCAGCTGCCTGGTACGGACATACTTATCCCATCACCTCTGCTGCCAGCGTTCGAAGCTGCACTGAAACATGTTTGCATACATCTGCCCAAATACTGCTGCAAACATGTTCCCGAACATGTTGCCAGCCGTGTTGCCAACATATGTTCGAGAGCACATGTGAACGTGGCCTTACGAGGTGGAGTGGGTCGTAAATGTCTACAGGAATTCCATCCCTAGATCTCAACACAAGACACACCTACTCCAGTGATTGATTCCGCTCAACCTCGTTTTGTTGCTGTTGATTAAATCCAGTCCGGCTGCCTGGGCAGACCCGTCGACCACAAGTAAGAGACTGCTTCCGTGGGATCGTCCTACGGGTAGAGTACAGTAAATACACGGTGCATGGATTCAGCGCCCCCTAATGATAGACAGTGCCTCACAAGGATAGGACCAGTGTCCTTCCCATGGCAAGATGCAGGTAAATATGAGATCTGGCTCCCGGGTGGGCGGTGCAGCTGCTCCACCCTGGGTGCACAGTGGCATCACGTGTAAACTTCTCGTCAGGGCCTCTCATAGCCTCGCATATGATAATGTCTTTCTACTATATTCTCGCTCTCAACCCACGATTCTCTTGAGCTTAAGACAGACCTCTCGTAGTGAAGGGTTTCGAAACCTAATATCACTGCCTCGTCATTACAGACCAGAACGTGTCCCTACTTCATCATGAGGGAACCGCTTCTCTCAGCTACCAACGTCGCCTTCGCCTTTCCCAAGAACTCAACCCTCAAGCACAGAATAAACCCTATGTGAGTTATCGAAAAGATCCAGGAGTTATTATAAGAGGATAATTCATTTTAGATTCTCCGTCTGACTGCATTTCCTATATTAAAAACCAGTGTTAAGTTATGATAAGTGTGAGTATATAAGAGGAATTAAACTTCGAAAGGAGGGAATGATAATGACTATAAACCATTTATTTTGGGTCGGAAGTGAGTGGAATGAGAGTTTAAAAGCCCTTTGATTTTTAGGAATGTATAAATATTAAAGAACCAACTCAGTGCAAGTTTCTGGAGGCATGATTTTGACCATCTTAGTATTCAGGGGTTAGGTTATTGTCACTGGCTCCTAGTAGTTTCGCATACCTCACCCACAATATATTTTTAATCCTTCCCATCCACCTCCATCATTCTTATGATGGCCCGACTCAACTTCCCATGCACAAAGGTTCGATGTGTACCGATGTCAAGTATACCGTAACTCCATCTTTCATCTATATGTATAATGGAAGACTTCATGCTAAATTAACGCGTATGAAAGTCCCCACTAAAAAAATATAGCCCGAAAGAACAAAATGCGCATAAAAAGCCTGAGTGAATTAATGGAAGACTTAATGTGGAATTGGGGAAGGGAATCTGCCTATTCACACCACCACCACCATCACCATTGTAATCAACATCAAACTTGAGAGATGTTTCTTTACTACATACAAAATAAAAAGTAGACTGCCAAATACAGCCTTTCGTCACATTTCTCTCTGAACAGCATCCGGAATCTCAAGGAATTCGGGCTGGTCGACCACCTAAGCAGGCGTTTCCTCACTGGGCTGGACAACTGCCTCAGACGCCAAGGATTCGGCACCAACCTCCGTCCACTCGACCTGGGGGACTTCTACGGCGTCTTCTCTGTCTACGGCGCAGGTGCGGGTGCTCCTGACAATTACCCCGTCTTTTAAATGGCACAGGAGGATAACACTTCTCCCTTGGCGATATGATTAAAATTAGTTGTTTTCTAGGATAACACTTCTCCCTTGGCGATATGATTAAAATTAGTTGTTTTCTTCACACACACACACACACACACACACACACACACACACACACATATGGATTGAACTCTAACCTTGCCCTATGACCTTGACCCTTGACTGATTTTTCTCAAAATTGAATCCCTTTGTTCTTACCTGACCTTTAACACCTCCATCACCTTTGACTGCAATAAGATCAGAACTATATGAGTTGACTTTGCTCTGTGACCTTGACCTTTAATCAATCATTTTCAAAAGTGAATAGTTAAATTTTCTGTATTATCCTCAGCCCTGACACAAAGCTTGGTCTAACTTGGACAAAACTTGTTTAAGCTCTCCGTGCCCTGTGATCTTGACTTTTAACCGAGTGTTCTAATAAACAGTAAGTGTATTCAATCCTCCACAGGTCTGGCGGTGGCTACTATTGTGTTCCTGATGGAGGTGGTTGCTTCTCTGGCACGTCCCCGCTCCACCTAGTGACTCTATCCACCATCCCACCACTGGTCCATCCCCACCCCATCCTATCTCTAGTTCATTTCCTATCCCTGGTCCATCTGCGCCCCCTCCCCAGTGACCCTATCCACTATCCTATTCTCTGGTATATCCCCGTCCTATGCCCACTGGCCCTATCCACCATCCTGTCTCCAGTTCATCCTCAGTCCACATACTGAGTCTATCCACCAGTCTATCTCTGGTACCTCCCCACCCCTTCCTATCTCTGGTCCACCCCCGCCCCATCCAGTGGCTCTATCCACAATCCTATCCAGCAAATGGCCCATTACAAGGAGTGTTTCTGTAGTTAAGATTCAAAACAACTTTGACAGCAGTAACCTACACATACCATTTCCCACGATGCTTGAAGCACTGCACCGAGAACTACAAGCATTTACATAGCGGAAATCAGAATTAAGATGAACCTACTCGTATACTGTCAAGACCGAGGATGAGAAGGTGTCCAATTCACCTTACAAATAAAGGGAGGATATATATTTATAGGGTATGTAACAACTGCATCTGAATTATATACTGCAAGGGTGGGCATCAACAGCGTCTATAGTTGGACTTGCAAAGATATTAAATGCTAAGCCTCATTCACCAACACGATTTACATTACCCTGTCAGCTGCGTCACTTGTAGGTAATATGTAGCAGCTCTGTGTCAGACTTATACATGTGTAATTTTGGTTGAGGACAAAGTGACATGGAGATGTTTTGTTTGAGGAGACCCCTTGCGAAATTAAGGCGCCTGGCTGTAGATAGACAGGCAGATATAGATACATACATAAATACATACATACATACGAAGATGGTAATTTCGGTGAATATAATTAATAAATAATAGTTGAAGATTAAATCACGCTTCTTCCGTACCGTAGTGTTGCTTGCCATGTACAGTGCTGAAGAGGGACGCCTTCATGTGGCGACACCGATGTAGCCAGATTGATCAACTGCCTGATTATACAAACGCCACTCAGCTACTTCCCTATCACCCGAAAGGAGGAGGATGAACTGCAGAAGATCAAGTCAAGCCTGCAGTCCACGGGGTTCGCGTTTCAGACGTACACCTGTGGCTACATCAACTACAACTACCACTACCACCACCACCATTACTACTACTACTGCTACTACTACTACTACTACTGCTACAACAACAACAGCAACAGCAACTACTACTACTACTACTACTACTAGTACTACCACTATTGCAGAGCCTGTATACGAATTGCAATAAAGATGCACAAATATGACTGCATGTAATGTTTGAATTATTCCTGTAAATTTCCTGCACCATTTGTGAAACTAACAAGGGGTGGGAGGGAGCTGAGGGACGTTTGTCTTTGCCACTGAACTACATAAGCCACAACTGGACGAAAATATGGGCCACGCTAGAGTAAAAATGGTATGATACGACTTTATAATTCCCTTTCATCACCATTCACCTTTCCCTGCACCATATTAATTAATATATTGAAGCAGGGTGCTTCCTAATTCATGATATATCAAGATTAATGAAAATCAAAGCGCGCAGGTGAGACTCAGTGTGTGTTTGGGAGTCACTGAGGTTGGATGGCGGGAATGAGAGGGGCTTTGAACGGATCCTCCAACTGTCTCAAAATTGGGATCGCGTGGG